>NW_011499850.1:373035-389376 GCF_000495115.2 Populus euphratica | reverse complement strand
TTATAAGAAAAATGAATAGTACACGTAGTAACCCAACAATAATCTTGAATTCACAATTGCCAATGCAGAATGAATTTTTTATTTTTTTCTCTGTAATTGCTTTTTTGGATGTACAAGTATATTTTTCTTGATGGGGTTATGCTAGGGTGTTGTGGTTGTTTTGATGGTAGGAAATTGTGTTGGAGTTTCATGCTGGTAAAATGGTTTTCTATGAAAAAAAAGGTTGTTCCTGATTCTCAAAAGGGACTTGTTCGTATTGGAAGGGTAAATTGATGTCTATTGGTTTTTTTTGTGTTATATAGAGTTCGTGCATGTGTAAAGATTTTTAGTTACTTTGGTTGTTTTCGTTTATCTTAAGTACTAGTTAGTGTGTTTCTAGCATCTTGTTTCCTATTCGAAGTTGAAATTTTTGAATTGTTCCAGGGTGACGAGGGTTTGCTTCATTTCCAGTGGCTTGATAGGAATTTGAATGTTGTGGAAGATGTATCCTAGTTATTATTATGTTTTTTAGCCCGACGATTTTGTTTCTCTCTTCCAACATTGGTTTTTATTTCTTTTTCTGCTGGTTGTTTTGTTAATATTCTTTTGAGGTGAGAACTTGGTAGCTTTATCTTGGCATGTTGACTGATAGGATCAGATTATTTTTTTCTGAAGAGGCTGTTTTTGAGAAGGTACACTTTTCGCTCTTAATTTTTTCTTAAATGGGAGATATTTGACTCTAATAATCGATTGTAATATCATAGATTCATAATTCTTTGGGTTATTCAGGTTAATCAAGTTTTGGGAAGAGTTTACATCTTGAAATTCAATACAGATGATCAAAAGTCGCTGCTTTATCTTGTTGTCTGGCAGAGTTCCTTGATGAAGAAGAGCCTGATGCTTCTACTCATTTCCAAGTTTTTGAAGACATGCTTGAAGATAATATCTCATCAAGGTATATTTATTATAACAAAGAAGCATACTCAAAGATGATACTTCAACTCTAAGGGTTGATATAGCAAGAGTAAGGATATAGAGCTAAGTAATTTTCTATTCTTTGAGACTAAGAGTCAGTGGAATAGAATGAGCCTCCCTTCTGTCCTTTTGGTCAATCATCTTGGAGAACCTATGTTCTTGCCTTAATAAAGACTCATATCTTAGTTATTCGAGAAATATCAATAAATTTTCCAAAATCATTTCTTGACAAAAAACATCTCACCCACGTTAGCCCTTGTCAAACCCTTCATCCCCTTATGCCCTTGCACAGACTTTCGCAGGGTAAATTCTAAAAATTAGGGCATCTTTTATATGGAATTTAGAATCATAACTTGGTGTTTGTCTATGTATATAGATGATTAATGGTTGTGAGTCATTGTGAAATAACTTCAAAAAGGTTAAGGAGCACTTTTATTACCAAAAAAAAATGGTCTGGTATATGTTACGTGGCCATTTTCTTTTATTCTGATGAGATTTTTGCTCATACTCAAGAAAGGAAACTTAGTTGTCCCAGACCTTGGTGCAAAAGTAATGAATGATGTAACCTCTTCATCAGGACCAATGAAATTGGAAGACTAGCAAAGAATCCTGAGTAATATTGGTGCTAGAGGTATGTTCTGCTCAGATAGTGCAACTGACCATATCCTTGTTTGTTGTCCTTAGGTTGGTCCTCGTGATGTGATGATATATATTGCAGGTAGTTCGGGTGATTCAGATGAAGGTAATTATTAATGCTTATTCTATACGTACTGTAAGCAAGTGGATTCTTTTACTCATGTAAGAAATGCGAGGCTGATCCTTCTTGTTCTATTTCTTGTCCCTTTGATGATAGCCAATTTTACAAGGTTTAACTTTCTTTTTGTTTGAAGGTTCTCCGAACTGGACAAATAGATTTGTCTTAGTTTGGGATCAACCCAAGTAAATATGAGTGGTTTGTGGCTTCAGAACTTGTAGCTTAACAATGGTTATTAAATACATGGTTTTCTCTGTAGCAAATCATTTACTCATGTTCATCGGCATTAACTAAAGTCATTAGTTAATTCTTTCTTGGGAAATTCTGATTAGGGTTGATTGTTTAACTAATGATTATAGAACCCTGTTCGGACTAACCTGAACAACCTCTTCCTCGACAATCCTAGTTTATCTTGATCTGCCCAATACTGGTTTGGGCATACATCTGTATATTTTTTAGAGTTTCAAGAAGCCACGCTCTATGTAGGCATGCAGAGAATTTCCCACACCAAATTATAATCAAAATCGATCCCTTTTAGTAATCTATTTTATTTAAACATACAGTTTGCCAAACCCAATCTAGAATACCAAAACATCCTCTTATTAATTCATGTAGAAACTAGGAAAACTCGTGATGCTATAAATAATGTACAAAAACAAAAACAAAACATGGAGAATATACTTCATTATTATATTCTTAGAGCAATCAGTGAAGAAACTTCATTATTTCACTTCATTATTATATGCCACACAGAAGCTAAAAACAAAAAAAAACATAAATAAAAATTAATCTAACATTGCATTTAAACTTGTTTAAATCTTAAAACTAGAATACACAATAAAGCACCCAGGCTATGAAAATCCAAACTTGGATAAAATGGGAAGATTGTCCACCAGAAAATAATAGCAATTATTGTTGATCACCTCAATAAAGTACAACCAAGCTCGTCGCCAATATGGATTTATGTATAGAACAGCACCTATCACTAGCAGCGCCATGATGTATGCAACCCCAAAGGTCACATAGAAACCTTTCATATCCATGAAGCCACTATTATCTTTGTTGGTCGTTAAAGTTGGTGTTGGTGATGGTGACATAGTCGCACCACAAACTTTGGATAGTGGTTGTCCACAAAGAAAAGTGTTGTCCTTATAGCAGCTCTCCTCAAAGGTGGTAAACTGTGCAACTCTCGCGGGTGTCTTGCCGGACAGATTATTGTGTGCCACACTGAAAACAGCTAAAGAATATAGTTTAGTAAGTTGAGGAGGGATTTCTCCTTTCAATTTGTTGTGGGAAAGATCCAAGCTCTCCATTTCCTTTAACCTCGAGAATGCTGGTGGAATTGGTCCAACCAAGTTGTTGTGCGAAAGGTTCAATGCCTTGATCTTGCTAAGATTTCTAATTTTAGAAGGAATCTTTCCAGTGAAATTATTGCATGAGAAATCAATTCCAGTAAAATAGTGGAGAATGCTGCCTCTATATGGAAGGGATACATTCTTTGTTGTAAACTCGAAAGATTGTTGTGAGGACTCAGGAACATAGGCATTGGTTGATGATGGGGAAAAAGCAGTAGATACTATGCAAGAGAGGATATTGCCAGAAAGGTAGTTGTGAGATAGATCAATCAGAGTTAATTGGTCCAACTTGCATAATTGAATTGGGATTTCACCTTCAAGATTGTTATATCAAGAGAAGAAATCTCAAGTTAGATAGCCTGCCAATCCATTCTGGAACTCTACCAGTTAAGTCATTATAGGAAAGCTCTAATGCCAATAGCTCAGAGTAGTTATAAAATGGCCTTGCCATCGATCCTAACAACTTATTTCTAGACAAATAAACAAATTGTAACATTGAAGTATCGAAGCTAGGTGGTAAAGGACCAGATAAATTGTTTTGTGAAAGGTCCAAAAATTCAAGAGAAGACATTTTCCTTATCCATCCAGAAATCATTTAAGAGAGATGGTTATTGATGACATCCAACATTGTCAAATAGAAGCACTTAGATAAGCTATCAAGGATACCATCAAATTGATTGCTATCCAATTATAACCATCTCAAGAATTCCAAGTTAATATTTTCAGAAAAGATCTGCCCTTGCAAACTGTTGTTTGAAAGGATGAGAGTTTCTAACAAAGAGCAACTCCTTGTTAAATACTCTGGTATTCTGCCAATCAAAACATTGTTGGATAGGTCTAACTCGTACAGCGAGCTCATATTACCCAATGAGGAAGGAATTCTTCCATTGAAACCATTATTAGACATGTCTAAAACTTTTAACCCGGGAAAATAAGCTCTGATTTCTAAAGAGATTTGGCCTTCGAAATGATTCTTGGATATACTTAAGAATGACAAGTTCACATGAGCATTCCTTGGCAACAAAAATGGACCTAAAAAAGAACAGTTTTCTAAATTAAGATGTTTGAGGTATGTGTTGTTCTCAATCAACCAATTTGGAAACTCTCCCTTCAATCCAAGGTTTGTAAGATCCACATATTGTAGGTTCACCTGATGGTAAAGGAACTTAGGAAATGCTCCTACAGCTTGTCCGCGACAGCTCAAAAGGAGGGACTCCAATTGAAACTTTGGGCTCAGTTTATAATCATCTTATTCTGCGAATATTTCATTACCTGAACCATAAAAAGACTTGAGTCTTAAAAGGTTGTATAATGGGCTCAATGACATAGGGATCTTCAAGTGATTGGAATAGAGATAGAGTTGTTGAAGGGAAGTCAAATTTGCCAGACATGGAGGCAAGAAACCACTAAGATCATTGTCACTCATATCTAGCTCTTGAAGATTATTTAAGTTACATATACCTGATCACATCACATTATAATTTAGGAAAACTTAAACTCTGGGTGTCTAATGGAAAATACATAACCTAGAGAGAGTAAGAGTCATCAACCTTACCTTGGGTTGTAGGTATTTTGCCATTTAGTCTGCAACTCCCCAAATATAAAGTTTTAAGAGGTGGTTATGCTGGCTTCCTATGGTGGAGCTGGTGTTTGTGGTGGTGTATAGGCCGGTTTTGTTGGTGTTCTTGCCGGAGAAGGCAGTTGGAGAAGAGGTGGGGAGAGTTGTATAAGGTCAGCGGGGAAAGAAGGAAAATGAAAATAAGGGAAGGCTGGTTTTTTGTGATTTTTGGACCTGATTTTCTCCCCTCTCAGGTCATCAATGGAGCCTCTATTTATAGGTGATGGAAGAGGGTAATCTTGTCTTTGCTTGGGAACAAATTTTAACTCTTGATTCGACTCGAAGAATCTAGGCTATCGGTTCAAAGTGTGCACCTCGAACTGTCAAATTTAGCAGCCCAAGGTTGTGGACTGCTTAAGGTGGCCACTTTAGGCAGGCTAATGGAGCCATTTCGAAGTTTATAAATCCGACCGGACACTTCTTGGGGATAGAGGGGCTTTAAGTGGTCATTTTGGTGCATTCTTTGTAAACTTTAAGGGCCAAATGAGGCATTAAACACTCCCATAAAATGGCTACCCTGGCTGCTTCACGGGAAGGATGATGAACAGTATCACCTTGTCTTTTATTTTGAAGAAAACAACATCGTTTTGGGTTAAAATTAGGGATTTTGCTACTTTTCAACTTAAGCCTCCAACTTTCAATTTCTTTTAATAGAATCCCTAATTGACCATAAACCTTTGATTTAATGTAATTTGGTCTTGATGTAACTTCAACTTTAGCCTTGAATGCACGCGCCTTTTGCATTATAATCCCTGGCCTCGGACTTTGTCAATTTAACCCCTAATTGACTATTAAACTTTCAATTTCTTTAATTTGACCCCTGGATTTTGTCCATTAAATCCCTACAGTTTGGCGCCTTTTGCAAATTGGTCCTTACTTTGAATTTTGTCAACTTAACCTCTAATTGACCCCAAAACTTTAATTTTCTTGTGATTTGACCTCTACTTTCAATCAATTAACTTGGTAAAAATTAAATTTGGTCTCTTAAAATTTCAATATTCTCAATTAAGCCAAAATTGGGCCCCCTTTAATTTTTCACCAATTAAACCTCAAATAAAATTAATTTGGTCCTTTAAAAGTATAATTAAGTCCTTGCACTTAATTAAATCCTTTAATTGGAACCACATTAATTCTTAAACATAATTAAAATTTAATTTGGCCCGTGATTAACTCAAATTGGCCTATTAAAAATTTAATTATGGCATTGGACTTAATTTTTTTATAAATTTATCCAATAATCATTTAATTTAACCTTGAGTTTGCATTTTTTTTATTTTTGGGTATAATGGGGCACAATTAGGTCTTGAATTTCCTCAAAAAAATTACAACTTGATTTTCCAGTCTACTTTCTCCACGTTGCTAGCTTTTATTTTATTTTTTGATTTTATTTTGAAAAACAATTTAATTTTGAAGGAATAACCTAAAATTGGGTTATGAGAATAACTTCCTAACACAAGTTTACTTTAGTTAAAAAAACTCAGAATTTTTTCTATTTCTATAATTTTAAAGCTTGAGAATCCTGGATTTTATTCACAGCATCAACTTTGATGAAATGCATATAGTAAAAAATTATTACCAAACAAGTATGAATATCTATAGGTGAATATTGTTTATGCTCTAGCTAATAAAGTAGGAACCTTTGGTGAAGTGCATATAGTAACCAGAAACAGAATCAACGAATGAAATGATGAAAGTGTTCCCCATTTACAATATTTTGTAGTTAAAAGATTTGTACATTAATAATTAGCGATTCGTGCTGCTTAACATTTTTAATTTTTGAATTTGTTACTAGAGCTCCATTAGGGTTCTGTATCATAAATCTCGTGTTTGCTTATCAAAATTTATTGGACCTTATATTGAATGCTTCGTGATTTTGTTCTTTGTTGGGTATGATTCTTCCAACAAAAGCTGAGGCCCAAACTTATGGACCCCCATTTAGAGAGTTACCAACGATAAATCATAGAATTGTGCTCAAATCCATGAAAACTTCGATCATATTGAGATTTCCATGCAGAAATGTGAATTTTCACGAGTGATATATGTGGCGCGCCAGAAGTTTCAAAGTGTATATGGGTATCTAGCCATTGATTTTGCAAAATTTCAAGTATGCTTGCATCTTCTTCTTCTTCTTCAACTTTAAACATTTCTAGAAAATTCAGGAATATTCCACAAGTAAACGAGCTAGAATTTTAAATGGATGGGAAAGAAGAAAGAACAGAATTGAACGTTAACAATTTGAGGCTTTGTCCTTTCAGTAGTCTGAATGCCATAATTTGAAAACAACAAGATTCTAAGGACAATTGTGGTCAGATTTGTAGGCAAACAAAAAGGGTCAAAATCCACTAATATTAGTTGATGATGGCACAGATTCATAAAAAAAGTTGCCTCTTCCATTTTGTTGCCATTTTCTATAACAAAAATTTGTAAACTGATTTGAAAATATCTTTTACTGTGAAGTTAATATTATTAAACTTTTATTTTTCCATATTTCAAGAAAAAAATAGCTCTTGCTTTTCATCCTAGTTTTCATAAGAACAAACACTATATTTCAAACACGCGCGAATACAACATCTATAGAATAACTTTGATATTGAAAGTTTTTGGCAGTTTTGAATTTGATCTACTTGTTTTGAATTATTTTTTTATCATATTATCCTTTTAGTTTTGGTGGGGTCAGTATTGTCCTTCTAATTGCAATTTTTTTTTACCATACAATCAGTGAAATAAATTTGGATTGATAATTGTGTTGGAATATATTCCCTTTAATATTAAATATTTTTGGATATTTGTGTTGTAAATTTGAATAGATCATCCGTGAAAATCAAGTAATCATGTAATATACAAGGGAGGTAAAAACTCATGGAATTTAAAAGTCCCTACTGTATAAAAACCCTTGAAACCGAATGGAATTGTATAAATTAATACAACATGAGCATGCATTTGAACTTGTTTAAATCTTAAAACTAGAATACACAATGATGCACCAAGTTTTGGTACCATCAAGGCTATGAAAACCCAAACTTGTATACAATGGAAAGATTGTCCACTAGAAAATAATAGCAATTGTTGATGCTCACCTCAATAAAGAGAAACCAAGCTCGTCGCCAATATGGATTTATATATAGAACTGCACCTATCACCAGCAGCACCATGATATATACAACATAAAAGGTCACATAGAAAACCTTCATATCCATGAAGCCACCATTATCTTCATTGTTCGTTGAAGTTGGTGTTGGTGATGGTGGCATAGCCGCACCACATATTTTGGCTAGCGGTTCTCCACAAAGAAAATGGTTGTCCTTGTAGCAACTCTCATCAAACGTGGCAAACTGTGCAACTCTCACAGGAATCTTACCGGACAAATTATTATGAGCCACACTAAAAACTTCTAGAGAAAATAGTTCAATAAGTCGAGGTGGGATTTCTCCATCCAGTTTGTTGTAGGAAAGATCCAAGCTCTCTATTTCCTTTAACTTCGAAAATGTTGGTGGAATTGGTCCGGTCAAACTGTTGTGCGAAAGGTTTAATGTCTTGATCATATTAAGATTTCCAATTTCAGGAGGAATCTCTCCTGTGAAATTGTTGCATGAGAAATCAATTCCTTTGAAGTACCAAATAATGTTGCCTTTATAAGAAAGGGATACATTCTTCGTTGTAAACTCAAAGGATTGTTGAGATATGGCCAGAAAATCAAAGTAAGTGCTTTCTACTGGGTAATTATGAGTAGGTATCATCCAAGAGAGGATGTTACCAGAAAGGTGGTTGTGAGAAAGATCAATCAGGACTAATTGGTCCAACCTGGATAATTGAATTGGGATTTCACCTTCAAGATTGTTATAACTCAAGAGTAAAAATCCCAAGTTAGATAGCTTGTCAATCCATTCTGGAATTGTACCAGTTAAATTATTATGGGAAAGATCTAATGCAAATATCTCAAAGGAGTCATAAAATGCCATTGTGATCGGCCCTTGCAACTTATTTCTAGATAAATAAACATATCTCAAATTTGAAAAAGTGTCGAATCTACGTGGTAAACGACCAGAGAAATTGTTCTCTGATAAGTCCAAGAATTTAAGAGAAGATATATTCCCTATCCATCTAGGGATCTGCCCTTGCAAGCTGTTGTTGGACAGGTCTAACACTTGCAACGAGCTAATGTTACCCAACGAGAAAGGAATGCTTCCATTGAAACCATTGTCAGACATAAATAAAACTTTTAACCCTGCCAAACGAGCTCCGATTTCTGAAGGGATTTGGCCTTGGAAATGATTCATGGATATACTTAGGATGGATAAATTCACATGAGAATTCTTTGGCAATAAGAATGGACCTGAAAGAGAACAATTTTCTAAATAAAGTTCTTGTAGGTATGTGTTGTTCTCAATCAACCAATTTGGAAACTCTCCCTTCATTTGGATGTTTGTAAGATCCATATATTGTAAGTTCGCCTGATGGTAAAGGAACTTGGAAAATGCTCCCGCACCCTGTCCATAACCTTTCAAAGAGAGGAACTCTAACTGGAACTTTGGGTTCAGATTATGATCATTTTCTTCTATGTATATTTCATTACTTGAACCATCAAAAGACTTGAGTTTTGAAAGGTTGTATAATGGGCTCAATGACACAGGGATCTTCAAGTGATTGGAAAAGAGATCTAATTGTTGAAGGGAAGTCAAATTTGCCAGACATGGAGGCAAGAAACCACTGAGATCATTGTTACTCATATCTAGCAGTTGCAGATGATTTAAGTCGCATAGGCCTGATCACATTATAATTTAGGAAAAAATAAAACTCTGAGTGTCTATTAGAAAATATATAACCTTAAGAGAAAATAAAAGTCATCAACCTTACCTTGAGCTATAGGTATTTGGCCAACTAGTTTGCAACTCTCCAAAATCAAAGTTTTGAGAGAGGTCATTGTTCTAATGGATTGTAAGATGTTGTTATCGAGAGTATTGGAACTCAAATCTAAGAATTCCAAGTTCTTGAGATTAAGGAAGTCTGCCACAATCTAGAAATTATAATCCTGTAAAAGTAATTAATTATAAAGGAAATGAAAGAGCAAGAGTGATCAACCTTACCTTGGGTTGTAGGTATTTGGCCATTTAGATTGCAATCCTTCAATTTCAATGTTTTAAGAGAGGTCATCATTTCGATGGTTTGAAAGATGCTATTATTAAGAGTACTGTAACTTAAATCCAAGTATTCCAAGTTCTTTAGATCAAGGAAGCCTGTCACAATCAATTAAACAAGAAATTATATTAACGTAAAAGGAATTAAGATCAGAAATAATATGTTACTTATTAATCATGGCTAGAAAAACTAAAAACATGAAAGTGTAGAAATTGCATTGTCCAATTAAGAGAATGATTTTTTATAAGTCTGACCCAAAAACAAATACACCATAATTAATTTATTCTCCCTCTAAAAATAGCACTCTCTATATATGAAATTACATTTTCATTAAAGAAATTATTGTTATTTATGTTATAATTTTATTTACATTACACTAAAATGGTGTAATGTAAATGGCTATTTAAATTACAACTTTGCCATTTAAATTACAACTTTGCAACCTTAAAGTTTTAAGAGAGGTCATCGTTCTGATGGCTTGAAAGATATTATTATTGAGAGTACTGTAACTCAAATCTAAGTATTCCAAATTCTTAAGATCAAGGAAGCCTGCTACCATCAATTAAACAAGAAATTATATTAGTGTAGAAGGAATTAAAATTAGAAATAATTCATTACGAATTAATCATAGCTAAAAAAACTAAAAACATAAGGTAAGTGTAGAAATTATACTGTTTATTTAAGAGAAGGATTTTCTATACACCTGACCCCAAAAATAAAAATACGCCATTGTTAATTTATTCTCCTCCTAAAAATAGCACTCTCTGTATATGAAGTTACCTTTTCATTAAAGAAATTATTGTTTCTTATGTTATCAACTTATTTACATTACACTGAAATGGTGTTGAGAAAGAGAGGGAGGGAAATATAATTGAAATATTATTTATATTAAATAGATGGTAGAATTTTAAAATAATAAAGATTTCAATTAAGTTAATTCCAATTAGCAGGCATAGAAAATGAAAGGTCAATGATAAGTAATAATGGAGTTCAAATTTGTTAATTTACCTGTATAAGATACAGTGCCATTAAGTTCTTGCAATGACAGATTTTTTAGAGAAGGCAGTGCTTCTCCAAGGCTTTGAAGGGAGTGTTCATCTAGAGAACAACCATCCAGATACAAACTTTCCAATGAGCTTAAATTTTGCAACTCTGTTTGTTCAAAAGTAGAGTTTTTGAATTAATCTCAAATATTATATAATCATCACTATATTTAAAATATATAACTTACCGTCACCTAATTTTCTTCCTCTGAAATTGTTGTAGCTTAGATCAAGTCTTGTGAGGTTTGGGAATGATCCTAGTGACTGGAAGCTATTTCCATAGGTTGTGATATTACCTAGCCACAGAGTACTCAAGTTGCTTGAACCTGCAAGTTTGTCAAGGAAGAAACATACAAAAGCGAAGATAATTAATATGGTTGGATGGGCTCATCATCATGACGCTAATAGGTAGGTAATGTGAATGTGTTACTAATTACCTCCTGAGGCTATCAATTTGTTAATATTGTTGCCGCCCAAGCATAATGTCTCCAAGCTGCTTAGAGATTCTTGATATTTATATATATAAAAAAATAGCTAATTAATTCACTACAACACAAAAATTGTATTTTCCAAAATTAAATTTAATAGATAATTGTGTTAATTAAATTGAATATTTATAAAAATAATAGTATATAAAAAACTAACCTTCCAAATCTATTAACCCCTCCAGTCTATTATAATCTAAATATAATAATTTAAGAGATGAAAGCCCCTTCATAGATGATAAAATACTGTTATCGAAGCGATTAAATCCCAAGTCAAGGATCTCCAAATTGCTCAATCTTGATAGTTCAAAACCACCTACATAAAATAAAAGAATAAAATTAAGATTTCATGCAAAGAATAAAAAATATATTATTGGAGTAATTTAATTATGATTGATAAAAAATAAAATTTTGATAGTTTCACGATTAATTTCATGGATCCTGAAGTTAATGACCATGTAAGTCTTCAGTGACTATCATATAAATAACTAAAAATTTAAATTTGAAATTAAAAAAAATAAATCTTTTAATTCTAAATTTTTATTACTTGACTAATACCTAGATGGTTATAAAGAGGTAAGTAATTGTTATGTAAAGAGGTTGAGATGGTGAAAGAGAAAGGAATAATTGTTACCATTAATGATGATGTCATGATTATAATAATGTAAAAAATTAAACAACATCTTATTGCTAAATATGATTTCTATTTTCTTGGATAGAGAACCAATATGATACTAATAAAACAACACCTTATTTGATTAATTCTAAAAAAAATACAAAACTAATATAAATATTTTGTAATACTTAAGAGAGCAAACCTTTCTTCTCAACCCAGCCAGCTATTCGATTACGGTACAAGGAGAGAGTGTTGAGTTGTTGGAAAGGAAGAAACAAGGAGGCGTTTAGGTACCAATCCCCCGGCTCCTCGTTCCTCACGCCCAAAAGATGGAGCTCGGTGACTCGACCTGTACTGCTGCTGCAGGCAATACGTTGCCAAGAACAACAGTGAGCGTCAGCTTCTATCCAGGAGGGAAGGGAGGTGCCATTGGGATAGTTGAGAGAATGTTTGAGGCGCAAGAGAGCGATCCTCTCTTCCTCCAGGCAGCCAAGAGGCAGCCATCCCTGCAGCGAAACCGTCAGAATGACTAACAGGACCGTCAACATCTTAATATCAAAATAGAAACCTCCTGGAATTTACGGTTGGATCAATATTTGTTATGGAGGACAGCTAGCGAGGAGGTTGAGGCTTTAATTTATAGAGGACTCCACGGGCCCACCTCTTGGAAACGATTATCTGGCAAGTAGAGAGCGTTGGAAAAAACTGCATGATGGCAACGGTCTCCCATCCCCGCGTGTAGAATAGCTACTTTTAGTACATAATTCACAATATCTGAGTTGATACATTTAACATTTATCTTAATCTCTTTCTTTCTTTTTATAATAATACTTTAAATCGGAATATATTTTTGAAAAAAAAAATAATAATAAAAATTTAGTTATTATACTTTTGATTGATATATATTTTATTGTATTTTTTTAATTTTATTTCTTATAATTTTATTTTATTTTATTTTTATATCAACTTTGAATCTTATTTTTTTATTGTCATTTATTTTTTTCTTATTTTTTTTAATTAAAGGTTTTATCTATCAGATTTAATTTTTTTAATTATTATTTATTTTATTTGAAATAATTTATAAAATTATAATTATTTTTTTAATTTCATTATCTTTCAAAAAACATTTATCTGTCAAATTTTTTTTAGTCTCTGTTATTTTAATTATTATGTATTTTATTTAAGATAATTTATGAAATTATATATTTTTTTAATTTTATTCTGATTTAACTTTTTAATTTGTAAGATTTATTATTTATCTTATGAGATTTTTTTATTTGAGTATATGTATTAATTTCTTTTTTTATTTAATTACTTATTCTAGTGTGTTTTAGAATTAACAAACTAGTATCTGTCCATAAGTTTTATAATATTTTGATCTTCACTTGTCTTTTAATTTTTCTAGTTTTTATTTTGAGTCATTATTTATGGTTATGTTTTCATTTATTAAGACTTATAATTTTTTTATTTATTTGATTATATTTGTGTATAAAGTCTTTTTTTATTTTCACTTAATTTTTTAAATAAAAAACATGTTAAAAAAATTATGTATAATTTTTTTATTTTAAAAAATATAACTCATGGTGATACAACGATGGATAAATATCTAGTCTACGTAGTATGTAGTAAAATGGGTAGCACTTAAAGGTCCACATACCTTAGATTTTAGAGCCCTAAGTATATGGCCCCATCTCCTGAGAAAAAAAAAAAGGGCATGATGATGTCATAATAAACTTTTTTTAGATGATTCTGAATTGATTTTATTTTATTTTTAATTTATCAATAATAGGAATATACAAAATATTTATATTTTATATTTTTTTATTCAAGTAATTTAATTGATTTTATTTTTATATTTAAGTACTTGATAAACTAGTGTGTGTTCATAAATTTATTTACATTGATTTTTCTAATAAACGTAAGATTTACTTAAAGTAACTATGGAATAATAAAAACATTAATAATAAGTGACTATCTCTTGCAAATGGCAGCAAGAAGTTTTAGGCTTTTAGTTTATTTTATCAATGGGAACATAATGTTTTGGTTTTGGAGTATTTTAGCTTGATGTTTCGAGATTATATATATATATATATGACTTGACTTGGGGTCAATGATTAGGAATATAAGTTAAGTGCTTTTATGCCATTCAAATTTTTTTTTTATACTCTATACATGGTCCTGATGAATATGACCTTAATTGCAGTGTATAAAATTAAAAAGAAAAACATTTTAGAAATATAATTCACATCCCAGTTAATGGATACTTTCACAAATGAATAAAATAGGTTTTAATATTTACTTTTAATATATATAAAATGAAAGATATTAAGAGTTGATTAATGTTGTTAAGCTATATATGTTTATAAAAATCATTTCTATTAAACCATATACTATGTTGAAATATTTGCAATATGTACATATTTTGAATTTAATATTAGTAATTATAAAATTTATTTATTTAACAAAAACTGCTCCACTTAATTTTGCTCTCTCACTATTGCTCTTTTTTTTTTTGAAATGTCCTGTCTCTCTTTCTTTCCTGTATCCCATTTCTCAATCCTTCAAGATTTAAAATATATAGCAATTTACGTTAGAAATATTAGTGAAAAATTAAATATAACCAAAAAAACAAATACAAAAAAAAATGATATTCTAGTAAAGCATTTACATTTACATTTCCATTGAAAGATGCGTCATATATTAATTATCTAAGGTCCACTGTCCATTAATTAACCGAGGGTTGCATTCTAACACTTGAGATTTATTTTTTATGGTTAAGTATTTAATGTTTTTTATGAACTAAATTGAAATTAAAGCATATTATCCATCCCCAAGCTTATGGAGCAATGGTCTCATGGACCCATATCGTAGAAAAAACGCTTGATAGCAATGGTCTTGTGGACCATTCCATTGCATATATCGTGGAAAAAATGCAAATGGCAATAGTCTTACAGACTCATTTCACACTGCAAATTCCTATCCATCTTACTTGTTAATTGTGTTACAAAAAATAGATTGATAATTACTTTAGAAAAGAAGAAGACGAAGACTTATTGTCATGACAAGAAGTATTTTATAAATATTATCATTTGTGGTTCATTTTATCAACGATACTGTTTGATTTTGCCATCATCATTAAAATTAAAGCATAATTTTCCACACGTTATTTCCATAAAAAAAGTAGAAAGTCCTTCATTTCCATCATCGTCATGCAAAGTGAGCTTCCTAGCAGTAACCTTTTATTCATGTTTTCTTTTCTTTAGAAAAAAAACTGATATAGGGTAGCTTTATAAGAAGAATACAAGTTCTTTTTCGGTTAATTACTTTTATGCAATTCAATTTTTTTTCTACCATACAGTTTTATACAGTTTTAATCAGCATTATTAAATTATGTAATATATTTAATTACGTGCAATAATATGTATTTTGAATTTAATATTAATAACCATAACTTCGTAACATAAGTTTATAAAAATTGGTACACATATGTTCTCTCATCTTTCTCTCATTATTGTTTCTTATTATACTACTTTTTTATTGTACTACTTTTCAGGCTTGCTTTGTCTATCTTTTTTTTATCTTTTTGTCTCTCATCTATGCTTATAAAACCTATATTAGTTTGGTCGTGTGATTCAATTTAAAATAATATTATATTAAGATATATATTTAAAAAAGAATTATAATAACATCATTTTAAAAAATATTTTAAAAGATAAATTTTGTTTCACTTGAATTTTAACTAAATACTAGATTGATATGCTAAATTGATATAGTTTGATAAAGTCAACTTCCACTTAATTTAATAATAAAACTTGATTTGAATCAAATTCTAAAATCTTCATATCATTAAGTTGATCCGTGAGGCTATACCGGGTTTAATAACACCTCGAAATCTTTAAATCCATGAAAATTCCTCTTCAATTTTCTCAAACAAACAATTAAATCCCACCAAAGGTAATAGTTAAAAAGAAATGGGCTAGACCTTGGGCTTCGTAAGGGGAGTGGCATGAAACTAAAGGAATTTCTTATAATACTTTTAATTTGAATATCTTTTCAGTTTTTTCGTTTTCGTTTTAATTATTTGTTGTGGCATGAAATGATGGAAAGGAAAATCACCTTCTTCTTTGTCTGGTTCTATGATTGAGCACAAATGAAAACAAGTTTTACATACAGATGTTTGGGTTTGTTTAGAGAATGGGAAGGCATCGTTATAGCAAATAGGCTCAAAAGGCTGGATATGTTATCACTTCCTCCCCTGCCCTCTGTTTTTATTTTATGCTAGCTAGCCTCTAATTTTGGCTCTACCACCTTTCTATAATAATACTTGACTATTATAAAAAAAAAAGAAGAAGAAGCAGAAGAAGAAGAAGGAGAAGCGGA
>NW_011499850.1:356267-372282 GCF_000495115.2 Populus euphratica | reverse complement strand
ATATTAATATAAGAGGTGCATCCTTAAAGTTACTGGGATAAAAAAAAAACTTAATTAGTTTTTCAATTAATATACAACCTAACCCGTTGATATATGTTTATGTCGATTACAGTAGATTTGGAGCTAAAATCCTAAGAAATATCAGCAGCAAGGATGGGTCCGACAAGTTAATTTAGTTAATAAAAACTGGTAAATTTTGTTTTTTTCAATATGATACTTCTATTAAATATAGTATTTTAATCAAGGATAGTGACTCTTTTTCAATATGATACTTTCAGCTTTGGAAAAGGAGTATATTATTTTCAGCTTATGGAACCTTATGAAGCACAAAGGATTACTTGAGGTGAGCTTATTTAGGGACAAAGGATCCATAGAGAAGACTTGACTTGGGGTGCCTAGCATTGACCTTTTATTCATGTTTTTTCTTTCAAAAAAAAAAAACCTTGACTTGGGGTCAACATTTTAAGATAGAATATAAATTTAGATTAATTACTTTTATACAATTCAGTATATATTTTTTACTCTATGGTCATGATGAACATGACTTTCTTAAGCTAAGCAGATAACTCATGTCACATTCACATGATATGTTTAAATATTTGTCATATGTATAATTTTTGAATTTAATATTAATAGTTATTAAGTTTGATAAATTCACAAATTAATATAATAGGTTTTAATATTTATTTTTAATATATATAAAATAAAAAATAATTAATATTATTAAGTTATACACTCAAATATCTTAATTTTAATTTTTTTTATTAAATATTGATCTAATTACTACATTCTGATTTGTGATTGTAATTTTTTTTCTATTTAGATCTCCTTTATTTGCTAGAAATTATCAATGGTCTCACGGACCCATCACGTGGAAAAAGCAATTGATAGCATTAATGGTCTCACGGTCGACCCATCTTACACTGCAAAATAACTGGCTAGCGTTAACCTTTTCATTCAATGTTTTTTTTTCCACAAAAGACTTTGACTTGGGGTCAACTTTTCAGTTCATTACTTTTATGGAATTCAATTTTATTTACTATGTGATTTTGTACCACTTAAAATCTTGAATTGACAGGGTCTTGCGTCTACCTTCTAGACCTGTCAAAGATTTTTTTAACTCTTTTTAGATGACTCTGGATTGATTTTGTTTTATTTTTAATATTTGAACTATAAAATATAGATAAATTTAAAATAAATATTTTTTTACAATAGTTTTAGAGTGAAATAGAGTAAAATTTATATTTTTAAAATGAAAAAAAATACATAACATGTTCCACTGTTTTTGTATTTTATATCATGGTAATTAAATGTTGCCTATTAACATAAATAAGATGACTGTAAATTAGCGGCACAGGTGGGTCTTACAAAATATGCTGCTTCTCTTCAAAGTTAAAATATGATTATAACTCAAAGTCGATTGTTTCCTTGCCAGAATTATATAAAATTAAAAACGGATAACCTCGACCTCTTTTATAAACATGTTCTTGCTTGTCATCCTTTATTAATTTTAGAATAATATAATTGCCAACATATTATATTAATTTTAGAATAATATAATTTCTAACATATTATTAGTTTTTTTATTTTTATGATCATTTAATACCTTTAAATCAATTTTCAAGTTCTGAGATTAAGGCAGTTTGTTTGCTAAAAAATATTTTTTAAAAAAGTGAATTCTGAAAAACTAAATTATTTTTTAATAGTAAGTTGAAAAACACTTTCCAATATTTAATTATATAATAGAAAATCAGCTGAAAAATAACTTATTAATATTTTATTTTTTTCAAGTTTATTAAAATAAAAAAAAAATAAATCTTACAAATTTAAAAATTAAATGAGAATGAAATTAAAAAAAAAATATAATAGGTTTTAATCTTAACTTTCAATATATATAAAATGACCTTTTATTTATGTCTTTTTCTTTCTAAAAAAACCTTGCCTTGGGGTCAACGTTTTAAGATGGAATACAACTTTCGATTAATTACTTTTATGCAATTCAATTTTTTTTTATTCCATAATCACGATGAACATGACTTTCTTAAGCTAGTTGTAGCATATAGAAATTGTTTATATATATATATATATATAATTAGAAATATAATTCACATCCAAATAAATACATTCACAAATTAATATAATAGGTTTTAATATTAACTTTTAATATATATAAAATGAAAGATATCAATAGTTGATTAATATTGTTAAGCCATATTGTTTATAAAAATCATTTCTATTAAACAACATAAGCTAGGAAATATTTTAGGGATAGTTTAAATATTATTTTTTTATAAAAAAAACTTAATCAACCAAAAAGTTAAAACATTCTTTCATACTTTTAATATTTTTTTAAGTATATAAACTGGCTCCAAAGCGCGTGGAAATATACTAATAATCTTTGGAAAGAAAGGAGCAGCTTTTCTATATCCATTATTGTCAAGGAAATGGAAAGTGAGCTCATAGCATTAACTTTTTATTCATGTTTTTTCTTTCTAAAAAAAAAAAGACCTTTACTTGGGGTCAACGTTTTAAGATAGAATATAAGTTTCGATTAATTACATTTATACAGTTCAATTTGTTTTTTTAATTTTTTGGGTACTATATGGTCCAAAGAAGATGACTTTTGTAGGATATAGAGAATTTTTTTAAAAACATTTTAGAATTAGAATTCACATCCAAATTAATAATATAATAGGTTTTAATATTTACTTTTAATATATATAAAATGAAAGATATTATGATTTTTTGATTAATGATGTTAAGCCACGTATATTTATAAAAATAATTTCTATCAAACCAAATGATATGTATTTTGAATTTAATATTAATAATTATAGCTTCCTAAAATAAGTTTATTTAGTTAATAAAAACGGTTTCATTTTTGTTGTCTCATCTCTCTCTCACTTTTGTTCTTTTTTTTTTTTTTGTAATTTCTTCTTCGGAGCTGCTTTGTCCCTCTTTCTATCCCCCATCTCTCAATCCATCAAAATTCCAAATACAAAGCATTTAAAGTTAAGAATTATACCCATTGAATTATACACACATTAATCACTTGATGAAAAATTAAATATGACTAGAAAACAAATATATGCATATATATATATATATATATATATACACATACATATATACATATATATAATTTTTCATCATATATATACATATATATATACATACATACATATATATGTATGTATATATAGCATATTATCCCTTCTCAAGCTTGCGAGCAATATGGTCTCACGGACTCTTTATCATCCCTTTGAAGAAACTCCTTATTGGACAAAATGCAGATGGCAAAAGCAAACCCCGAAAAGAAAGAAAAACAGAGACAGGTCACATACAAATATGGTCCCACGGACCCGTCTCGTAGAAAAAAGAAAAAATGTTTGGTAACAATGGTATCATGTAACATCCCACTAGTTGAAAAAAATTGCAAATGACAATGATCTTATAGACCATCCCACTAACCTATATCATGGAAAAATATGCAAATAGCAATGGTCTCACAGACCCATCTGACACTGCATCCATCCTTTACTTGTTGATTATGTTCCAGAAAATACTAATAATTACTTTAGAAATAGAAAAAGGAAAACTTGTTGACATGACAATGACATGAAGTATTTTAGAAATATTATTATTTTTTGTTCATTTTATAAACGATATTTTTTTATTTTGCCATCGCCATCAAAATTAAAGCATGATTAATTTCCACATGTTATTCCCATAAAAAAAAGTAGCAAGTCTTCTGTATCCATCATTGTCATGCAAAGCGAGCTCCCAAGCGTTAACCTTTTATTCATGTTTTTCCATTAAAAAAATAAAATGACATGGGTTCAACTTTACAAGAAGGAATACAAGTTTTCGGTTAATTACTTTTATGCAATTCAATTTTTTTCTACAATGTGATTTTAATCATGTAATTAAATTCAATTGAGGGCTAATAAGTTAATATGAAACCTAATTTTGTTCAAGTTTAAAAAATACAAGTAAAAGTTGATTAAATTAAATCTAATCAATTAAACAAGTCAATTTACAACATAATCAATCCAGCCAAAACTAAGTTTATTAAACTACATAACATATTTAAATATATGCAACATGTATTTTGAATTTAATATTAATAATTATAACTCCCTAACATAAGTTTATTTAGTTAATAAAAATTAGTTCCCATATGTTCTTTTATCATAGCTATTAAACTTGACCCAGACCTACGGGTGGACTTGGTAGTTGAACTAGTTTGGATAAGGTAAAAAACCGGGATGAGCAAAACCTAGGCGACACAACAAAGCCCGGTTGGGATATTTTTTTAAAAAATGTGTTTTTTCTCTTAGCCAAAGACTCTTATATATATATATATATTATTAAATCTTTTCAAAGTTCATTATATAAATACTAGAGGAATGTTTTATTTTTTTTAATGTGGCATTTGAAGCTCTTTAGTATATGTACTTTATATTCATAAGAAAAAAATTATTTTTTCAATGTAAGATTTGAAGTCCTTTAGTATATATATTTTATATTCACAATAAAAAAGTTATGTCTTTTTAATATAAAATAAAAAATCTTTTTTATTCAAATACCTCAATTTAAAAGAATTACATATTAATATAGTATATTTTCAATGTGAGATGAAAAATCTTTTGAAATAATCTTTTAAACTTTATTATTTATAATATATATAACATATATTTACATGAATTGTTTCTTAATTTTTCATATGAAATATTAAAATTTCAATTTATTATTATTTTTTAGGTTAATTCGAATTGACCTGGAAAAACTCGTATAATCATGATGTAGCTCTTTAGCCGGATCAACCCCCTAGATTTGATAACTATATCTCTCACTATTGTTTCTTCTTATACTACTTTTGGGGCTTGCTTTGTCCATCTTTTTTCTTTCTTTCTTTCATTCATAACTACTTATAAAATTTATTCAATTTATTGGTATAGTAATTAATTTAAAATAATATTATTTTAATATATATTTTTTTAAATTATAATATCATTTTAAAAGATAAATCTAATTTCACTTGTATTTTAACTGAATCTTAAGTTAACTTAATAGATTGATATAGTTTAATTAGGTTGACTTCCACCTAATTTAACAGTAAAACCCGATCTGAGGCCAATCCTAAATTTTTGGATCATCAGGTTGACCGTGTGGCGATACCTGGTTTAATAGCACTTCTCACGTCTATGAATCCATCAAAATTCCTCTGCAATTATCTCAAACAAACAATTAAATCCCCAATTAAACCGAAGGACGTAATGTAATAGTTAAAAAGAAATGGGCTAGGCGTATATGCCTAATTAATTTTGTAAACAGGCCTTGGGCTTCATAAGGGGAGTACACAGCCTTTATTTACACGGCTTCCAAGCAAGTCAAATGATGGAAAGGAAAATCACCTCCGAAAACAGAAGTCTTCATTGTCCGGAGGCTCTATGATTGAACACAAATGAAAAAAAGCTTTACACACAGATGTTTGAGTTTGTTTAGAGAATGGGAAGGCATCGTTATAGCAAATAGGCTCCAAAGGTTGGATATGTTATTACTTCCTCCCCCTGTCCTCTGTTTTTATTTTATGCTAGCTAGCCTCTAACTTTGGCTCTGCCACCTTTCTATAATAATACCCTACTATTATTAAAAGAAGAAGAAGCAGAAGCAGAAATAACTTAGCGCGTTTGTGTATAGATGGTTTCCTTAAATGAAGCATGTACATGTCTGATGAGCAGAGGGGAAAAAAAGAAGTAAATGGACTCCTGTATCAAGAACTTATCCTTCAGGAGTTGGCAGCTGTGGAGGAAATCCTTGCCATCTTTTTCTCTTATAAAAGCAACATCAGGTTGACGAACCAACATTTGCCTCACAACCTCACAGTGGCCTTCTGCGGATGTCAGGTGGATATGGGAGTAACACCTTGCTCGTGAAGTTCTGTTGCAAACTGAGGACAGCATTGCATCACCACCATGACAAACGCGGCATGACCGAGGAGTGCAGCAATGTGCAAAGGAGTGTTTGATGTTGTGAGTGTCACATTATGGAGGACGAGGGTATCGTGTTGAATTAATTCTAGTAAAGCATTGACATTTCCTTTGAAAGCTGCATCATATAATCTAGGGTCCATTGTTGATTAATCAGAGCATATGTATTATCCAATTAAAAAAGAAGAAAAGCACATTATCCTTCTACTTTAGAATTTAGTTGATTGAGAATGAATTAACCAAGGGATGTGCAAGAAGATTTTCACTTTTGCTAATTTCACACCAGAAAGTCGTATAACTGCTTCCACAAAGGGTACTTTATATATATATATATCTTGCATCTGCAGTTACATACTCCCATCTCCACAATTTCATAAGGAAATCTCTATTTCACTGAGAGATCATATTAGATTAATTGGATTTCTTGTTTTCTGCTTCTTGTTTATTTATTTATTTTTGTTAAACACTCCGTATATGTGAATTGGTCTTCCTGAAATCTTACTAACCAGAGTTTTACACCTTCAAACAAGCTGAAAAGAATGCTCCTGCAATTATATTTATTGATGAGATTGATTCAATCGCTCCCGAACATGAGAAAACTGGTGGGGAGGTAGAGAGAAGAACAACTACGTACTGACTCTTATGGGTGGGCTAAAGGCTCGTGACCATGTTACTGTCATAGGAGCTAAAGTCTAGACCCTGAATTAAGGAGGTATGGAAGTTTTGACAAAGAAATAGATATTGGTGTTCCAGATGAAGTTGGTCGCCTTGAGGTTCTTCGTGTCCATACAAAGAAGATGAAGCTCTCTGAAGATGTGGACTTGGAAAAGGTAGCCAATGGAATTCAGGGGCATGTCGGTGCAGATCAAGGTTCTCTTTGCAGGAGAAGCTGCCCTACAATGCATTAGGGAGAAGAATATGGACATCATTGATTTGGAAGATGATACCAATGATGCTGAGATTCTTAATTCCATGGCTGTTACAAATAAGCACTTCAACATCGCTATCGGAACCAGCAATCCTTCTGCTCTTCGTGAGATCATTGTGGAAGTTCCCAAAGTTAGATGGGAGGACATTGGTAGACTTGAGAAGGTGAAGATGGAGATTCAAGAGACTGTTCAATATCCGGTGGAGCATCCTGAGAAATATGAGAAGTTTTGCATGTCAATTTCTAAAGGAGTTCTTTTCTATGGTCCTGGCTGTGGCAAAACATTGCTGGCTAAGGCTATTGCCTATGAATGTCAAGCTAATTTCATTAGCATTATTTCGTGGAGTTACGGTGATCATCCATCATTTAGATAAAAAAAGGAATATGGTGTATTTTTGATAAAATATAAAGAGATAACGAATTCTTGTGTTTCTTATCAATAAAAAATTTGAATGGGAGTCGCCACCTAGTATTCTGGTTACTAGGAATCCTAACTAGTCTCAGAGATCAAGTACGAAGACTAGTTGCGTAAAGGAAAAGTATTAGCACCTTAAATACACCCTACCTAAGGTAGGCTGCATTGTTATCTTATCAAATATAAAAGTCTTGTTTTGTGGTTTTTAATTATTGGTCTATCTAAGGTTCAAGACAAGTGCTCCGCAATAAGAAGGTTCTTATCTTAAAATGTAGTTAAACCTAACTGTTCTCTTGTTAAAAAAAAAATTAAATATATGGAATACCATTACGTGTAATGTCATATCCCGGATACTAAGCAACAAACAAAATAATTTTTTTTCGTTGGTTTTGAAATTTTAGCTAATGTTCTCTTGACTTTAATAAACTGGTTATTAAAGCAAAATGCATGTTAAAATATTGTTTTTGGTGCATGAAAAATATAATATGATTTTTTTTTTGCTTTGAGACCCTTGACTATATGCACAAAAATATTTTTTATTTTTTTCAATTTTTTGTATTTTTTGAAAGTTTTGATGAAAAACAGGTATTTTAATACCATATTTATATTTTTACCACTTAAAAATATTGTTCGACATTAATCAAGATTACATAAAAAAAAAATATGCAGAAAAATTGTAAAAATTCTAAAAAAAGCATTTGAATTTTTTTTTAAAAAATGGGCTGAGTCAGGACCCAAATACATAGGCTAGGCCGAACCTGGCCCAACTGTATAGGCTCGGCTCGGCCTAGCCTATATTAGCTGGTTATTGTGCATAAGCACAGGAACTAGCTTCTCCCTACCTGCAAACGTGCACTGTGCGACAACATTGGAATGGCAGTGATGCTGGCGGTGGAGGCACGGTGGGCAGTGGTTTCTCCTCCTCCTTCCTCTGTTTTTGTTTTTCCTTTACTGTTTTTTCCTTCCTTTTCTTTGTTTTTTCTATCTTCCCTCTCCCCATTTATACTCTTCATCTTCTCTCTCGTTCTGTCTCTCTCTCCCTCTCTATCCTCTAGGTTTTTTAGTCCCCTTCCCCTGTTTATATAAGCAAAAATAGGGGAGGAAAATTTGGCTGGGGCGGCCACTATACTGCCGCCCCTCCACAACCTCTTCAGCACATGGAAAATGTGGCAAGTTGGCATCTTTTTGGAAGGAGTTAGCGTCTTTTTGACATTGATGACAGTGGCAGAGGAAGGAAGAAAAATCTTCTTTTTCCCCTACTTCACTTGTCTAGGGAAAGAAGAAGACATAGGTGTCATTCAAAACGGCACCATTCGGGCCTTTTTTGTGAACAGTGAATGAAACAGCGTTGTTTTGGTCAAAACGCGTCATTTTATTTAAATAAAAAGGTGGCAAATGTGTCAACTTTCATAATGGTTCCCAATTTGTAATTTGCTCAATTAAGTCCTAAATTACAATGTTATTTAAAATCAAGGCAATTGCATCTCTGCCAAAACTCCACCAGCGACCCTAAAGTTGATTGTATTTTTCACTTTGATCCTTGGTATTGAATTAGTGCAATTTGACCCTCAATTAAGCAATAAAC
The DNA here is from genome assembly GCF_000495115.2 of Populus euphratica. Classification (NCBI taxonomy): domain Eukaryota; kingdom Viridiplantae; phylum Streptophyta; class Magnoliopsida; order Malpighiales; family Salicaceae; genus Populus; species Populus euphratica. The sequence continues at coordinate 363,361 of NW_011499850.1, read as the reverse complement.
TTCTAATTTCTTCAATTGGGCCCCTGATCCGGTTTTAATTCCAATCGCTATACTTACACGCCTTTTTGGATTTTGGTCCTTGGTTTCAGATTTCTTCAATTAAGTCCCTAATTGATCATCAAACTCTAATATTTATGTAATTAAGCTCCTGATTTGACCAAATTAACTTCTAAAAATTATAATTTGACCCCATAACTTTAATTTCTTCTAATTAAAGCTCGAATTGACTCCAAAATCAAATTTTCTTGCAATCAAACTCTAATAAATTCAATTAAACCTTCAATAAAATTTAATTGAGTCCATAAACATCTGATTTTGGATTTTTCTTACTCAAAATAATTTTTTTTTGTTAACAAGGCTGTCATCAGTCAATAAAATACTGTTAAATTTTAATCTTAGTATTTTTTAACCTCCTCAATTAATTTTTACCTATTTTTTGGATGCACTGACATCTTTTTTCACTGTTTATATTTTTTTATAATATTTTTTTATTTTTCATACAGGGCTAAAATCACGACAAGCATCAAGGGTGCTGAGCTTCCAACCATGTGGTTTGGAGAGAGTGAAGCCACTGTAAGGGATGTTTCCGAAAAAAGGCACGCCAGCCAGCGCCTTGTGTCCTATTTTTTTGATGAGCTTGACTCCATTGCTATTCAAAGAGGAAACAGTGTAAGATATGCTGGTGGTGCGGCGGATAGAGTTTTGAACCAACTCCTAACTTTTATTAATAGAGGACCTCGGATAGGATATCTAGAGGAAGATCGAGGGCCTAGAAGACAGCATGGAAGAAGTGAGGACTGAGATTAAGGTTTCTCACTTTGAAAAGCCCATGAAGTATGCTAGGAGGAGTACGAGTGATGCTGATATTCTTAAGTATCAGGTTTTTTCACAAACCTTGCAACAATCCAGAGGTTTTGGTTCTGATTTCAAATTTTCAGAGGCGGCGACATCAGCTAATTGTCTCAATCCAGCTGTGACTTCTGCTGGTGGGGACGATGAAGATGATGGCCTTTATTGCTCTCTTTTTTTCCCCCTTTTTCTTCAATTAATTTAGTTTCTTCATGATAATAGCAATAATTGCATATGTAAGTGAAGCAATGTTTTGGGAATTATAAGCTGCTCTTGAATATTCATGTTTTTCTATTAATGGTTAGTCAACTCAGACTTGCTTCTTTGTTTTTTTTTTTTTTAGTTTTTGATAAGCAAAAGGTTAAAGCCAGGGAATGGCAGAAAAAACAACCCAGTGGGTAAGAAACAAGAGGAAGACATGCAAAAAGCATCGCCAAATAAGATGCAAGCCAATAAATTAACACAAATCCAGAATGACGAATCCTTCCTCCAATCTACCACCAACAGCAGACTTCTTCAGGACAAAGAATTTAAAGATTCAATCTTGAGAAATGTAACTCCATTAGTTAGGTTTTAAGTTTATTTCAGTTTGAGTCCTATAAATTTCAACTTCACTATAAACTTATATAAACTTATATGATTATTAATTTTAAGACTGATAAAATTAATCTAGGTATACATAAACTAGCCCAAATATTTATATTAATTAAAAAAAACTTTAAGACCCCAGCAGCATTAATGAATCTCAGAAAACTTCAGCCCTTAAAATGAACGAAAGTCGGTCTTCACAACCAATCTCCAGATTGAAACACAGTAAGCCTGATATGGAAGGAGCAATAACAGAGCATGGGCACAAAGAGACACCAAATACATCCAAAGGCCCTGTATTTCACACATACCATCGGCAAATCAAGTAAATCCAGAGCACAGTATGGAAAATCAGAATGTAGGGCTTTAATCCACACACACAGCTTTGTTAATATGAGCAGAAAAGCGGTATCATAGTCTGATTGTTTATTATTGAAGATCAACTCGTTACGGAGAAGCCATGGAGACCAAATAATGGCAAAAAATAACATAAACCAGAACTTTCTTTGGAATTCCCAATTCACCAGCACTTCCCACTGAGGAAAAAGATCATACAAATTGCTTGGGCAACACTATGCGACCCCACCAGTCTATGAATTTATTCCAGATCCTCCAGTGGTTGTGACAAAACATGAGGAGATCGATGATCAACGGATTCTATATCCAATGAACAAATAGGACATAAAGCATCCTCAGCTGCAATGACGCCTCTTCTAGTCATCAGAACCCCTATAGTGTTGATGTTATTCAGAATAGCTAGCCAGCAAAATACTTCAACCTTGGGGGGGACTACTCCTTTCCATATACCATTGAAGGAAATAGAATTGCAGGGCTGACATGGGAGAGAAAGAAGTCCACGCGTGGAATTAACAAAATACATCCCATTTGTGGATGGTTTTCAAATCAATCTGTTTTTTAACTCGCTGGAAAAAATAACTTCTGACAATAAACTAAACAAGGCAGGCATTGAATAAATTTATCTCACTGTCTCTAAGAGGCCTTCTCCATTTGAAGTTCCAAATCCAAGACAAACCATCCCATACTAGCAATCGAGGAAGCCTTATCATCTTGGAAACTGCTCTGCCAGCCTATTCTTGCCGAGCCATAGACCATTCCATATATATATTTACATCATCATTTATCAAATAATTTATTTCTTGCTATACTCTTATCTCTGCAAATAAATACCATTAGTACCAATTTTGAGGATGTATCAAGATCATCTATAGCCTAAACCAAACACTTGTTCTATTAATAAATCAACTAGATTCTTTAATTAGGATACTAATCTCATTATTTAGGGATTTAGTTTTTTATATAGTTGTTTAACCAGGATATCAATTCTATTAATTAGGGAATTAGTTTTTCTAATTTTTTTATTAATGGGGCACTAATTTTATTAACTAGAGAATTAATCTATCAAATCATCCATTAATAACTAGGGCAATAATCTCATTAACTAGAAATTAGTTTTTTCTAGGTTTTTTTTTATATTTTTTAATTAAAACTAAGATACAATTAAAGAAAATTATGATTAATATTTAGATCATCAATTTGTTAATTGAGCCTTATCCTAACACAACTCTTATTTTTGAATTTTAAAATTATAATAATAATTATTATTTTGAAAATTATAATAATCTTCATCATGCTTGTGAATTCTACAAGTTATCAAGCTTTCTTTATATTGAAACATGATATTTTTGTATTAATCAATGCTTTATTATTCACTAATCTAATTTATTTTAGTTTTCTCATTCTGTTCTTTCTCTTAACTTGCAATAATTTGATTTATCTTAAACAATTTGAATTTTAATATAACTGCAATCATGAAAAGTGACAAATCTCTTTATCCTAATGTGTGGAGAAACTCATTAACACATTGCACAAATATTTTAATTTTTTACAGGTAAATTTATAAGGATTATAGACACCACCTATCTCCACATTGGTATAATATTATCTACTTTAAGCCTAAGTCCTCATGAATTTGCTTTTAGGTTATATCTAAAAGGTCTCTCCACATTGGTATGATATTATCCACTTTAAGCCTAAGCCCTCATGGATTTGCTTTTAGGTTATATCCAAAAGGCTTCATGCCAATAAAGATATTTGTCCATCCTTATATACCCTTAATCCTCCCCATTTTTAACCAATATGGGATTTTGATCGCATACTCAACAAAATCTCTCTCTCTCGCAATTAAAACCCTTCATGAAAAGTATGTAGAAACCAACTCCATTCCCTTACCTTGTTTGGGCACAGTTCTTGTTTCTCCTCTACAGTTATTATTTGCTGAAATTATTACTTAATTCACCTTCTTTCTGGCTCATCTAATATTCAACAAATATCAGCTTTAACAGTCTTAATCTCGTTTAACAAGTTTTTCTCTGTTGCATGGCTTGTATATCAGCTTTAGCAGTGAAAGAAATGACTCAACAAGAAACAAAGAAGACGAACAAAAGTACTTGTTTTGAATTATGCGTTGTAGATATATTGTGAGGAGAGATTATGGAAAATCTGGAAAGGAATGGCATTAACAGCCAAAATAAAACGATTCCATTTTGAGGGAATTAACTTCATCGTGAAATTCTTACCATGGCTGAGTCCACACATATACCAAACACCTCCGCATCCATCACTCATCAATCAACCAACAAAACTGCTAAAATGCAAAACAAGCAAAATAAATATATCTTTTAACATGGAGTCTTGGAGTGCATGGATTGAGCTAGTAATTTGTGGAGAACCACATGCTTAACAGAGTTTTTAGCTCTACTTTATGCTACGAGATTTCTAAAATGGCTCGCCATTCCATTGATAGCATACGTATTCTTTTGACTCACCAATATTAGAAGTCATACAAGGGCCTTCTGGAAGTATTCGCCAAGTACAATCACCACAGCGATGAGAATCCCTTTCAGCAATGAAAATATCAAACCAATGGAGTTTACCTGACCATGTCATGCCGCAATAGAATTGTGTAGTTCCCCAAATATTGGAACAAAAATCCATTGTATAATAACCATCAAAAGGGACTACATGCACGCCAAGGTCGTCATCCCTCGATTTGCATTGGATGGTAAGGTCCAGGCCTGAACCCAACTGGTTTGTAATATTCAAATGTACGTCTGTTCGAAGAAAACAAAATGCATCACAAGTAGTAAGGATCAGTAACACAGATGATATTAGCAGAATGAAATTCCTTGTGAATAAGGGATTCATGCCTGGATGATTCTTTTGTATATTTTGATTTTGATTTTTTTTTTTTAAGAATGCCTCTTATTTATAGGGCTAGGCTTGCTGTTTCTTGTATACTACAGAGAGAGGTTGCCTCTATATGAGCATGGTCACTATGTGAGACTATATTTTCCAACTGTGATTTGGGATCTGATCCGGGTTAACAACATCTAAGAACAACGTAGTGACACTTAATTTTGATGTTTTTCTATTTATTACTTCTTAATTACCCATACATGGATGCTTTGTTGATTGCATAGGGGACGATTAATTTGGAGGCTATGCTATTCGGGACTTAATTTATACATGGAAATTAATGTAAGAATCTTATTTCAGATACAGGTTTTGGACAAGGGATCTTCCATAATCAAGAAATCATGAGAAAATCTGGTTTGTGTGATTAAGATTTCATGCAAGATACAGGCCTAGCAGTTTTCCTTTTTGTTTTCTTGTCTATTATTATTAATTATAGACAACGGGCAGAATATAATCTTAGATCATTTCAAATAGATATCTTGTCCATATTGTATTTATTTTCATATATATCTCACACATGAGATTTTGGTTCCTTGAATTTTAAAATAAATGGATGGAATTACTCCTGTAAAAGCATAGTAACAACTAGTTATCTAATTAATTTAATAGTAGGATCTATGATTAATGGAAAGTATGTTGATTAGGGACCACCACGATAAAATTGATAGTTTGAGGTCCTAATTGATAATTTATATATAACTAAGGGACTGATACAGTGGTTATCATAATTAATCCATTTTCCACTTGCCTACCACGTCAATTCTTTCGTCCTTCTCGTCGGGATGGCCACTCTTGCTTCCCTAAACTTCTTCATAACATCAATCTGGAGTTAACTCGTGGCATATTAATATAGCGAATGGAAGAACATTTACACGCAATGCTATAGAAATATCAAACATTTACACTTTTTTCTTGTATTTTTAATCTGAGTTTGTATATTTTTGTACAGGATATTAGGTTGGTTGTCATTTCATATAAGGCATCAACCATTGATTATTGACTATTGATAGCCACCATTGTTGAATGAGTTAGAGTTGGTGGCCACCAATGTTGACAACAAACCAAGAAGAGCCTCCATGAATGCCTATAAATAGAGACATATGTTAGAGAGCAAAATATGAAGAGTTTTGTGAGAATGTAAAGAAAGTAGAGAGAAAGAGAGGAATGGTAGCAGCTTTGCTGCCATTGCAGCAGCTGCAAGTGCAACAAAGAGAATTGAGAGTTGAGTATGAGAGGGTGTAATCCTCCTCCTCCATGTATTTGTTTTGTATTCTTTCTCTAATCTCTAATAATATAGACTCTCTCCCGTGGATGTAGGCTATTTGTCGAACCACATTAAATATTGTGTCAGTGTTTTTGGCCTCTTATGAGCAAGTATCAGAACATTACCGGTCAGAATTCCCAACAATTGGTATCAGAGCACATGGTTCAAAGTGGTGTTTGATTTTGCTCAAAAATGAAAGTTGTCAAACTTGTGTTTTGACCATACCACTGTGTAGAGGAGGAAGAGACGAAGCCAAGAGTGAGCAACCACGTCATCACTGTGGGACCCATTGCCATGTCACCAGCCGCAAGCCGAGAGTGAGCCGAGCCGAGCCGCTAGTCGAGGGACAGGATTCTGTGTGGTGGAGTCTACGTGCAGCCGGTTTTGAGACTGAATCTGAGTCGTTTATTAGGCTAGAATTGTTTTGATCAAATCTTAGCCGTCTGAAGTACGATTTGGACTATTTCAGACTTGTTTCCAACTAATTTGATCGTTCCGGATGCAATGGTATGGTCCGATCATTGAGATTGAGATAAAAAATGGTGATGGTGAATTATTAAAGAGAGATTGCCCGATTAGGAGGCATCCGATGGTCATCATGGTGGTCGATAGAGATGAAGAAGAAGAAATCACACATGTTTACCCAATTACATCTGTTGAACCATTATATGGGGAATTTTAATTGCCTTAAGGGAAGGAAAAATTGGGACACTCTAGACACCCGATCATGTGGACAATTTTGAGGTGGAGAGTGAAATTTGATGAAGACCAATTTTGATGAATCTAAGCACTGATAGTCTCACCAGATGTTGAGAAATCAAGTATAAAACCAGGATACCCCAGATCACATGTAAAGGAAAGCCACAACAAAGCTAGCAAATGGTTGTATATATGGAAAGACAGTACGATGGATAGATATGGCCTAAAAAGTTCTGTCTAGGAGATTGAGTTTTAAGCGGGACCGGTATGACCCCTCCAATCTTTTCTAGGAACTTGCTTAGTGGAAGGATTATCCATACGGTACTATTTTCGTATATGTGACAGTTTGTTATGAAACTGTTGAAGACTAGCAGGATGACGGCACAAAGGAACAGTTGGGTTCCGTATGATCAAGGAT
>NW_011499850.1:355793-356062 GCF_000495115.2 Populus euphratica | reverse complement strand
AGATTGTGTAGGAGTACCCGGAGGATCCAACGAGGTACTATAATGAGACAACAGGTGCAAGGAGAAGAAGAGTTCACAGATGAAGCTCAGAGTAGAGACTATATGAAAAAGTTATACAACAGGAAGTCTCATATGCTCTTGATAAAGGCAATAAACAAGGATCTTTCAATGCATGCAAGGATGAGCTGTTGCAGATGCACCTAATTAAGGGGGTGCAAACACCTGTGATAAAAGGCGACCGCCTATGATGAAAGGCGAAGACACCAAAG
>NW_011499850.1:355303-355650 GCF_000495115.2 Populus euphratica | reverse complement strand
CAAAGAATTTATGGAGCCACTTTGAAGCATCTTGGCTAAAGGAGGACACGACCGCCTGTGAAAGGCGAAAACACTTTAGAAAAAGTGTGAGGGCTATGAGATGAACCCATGATTAGACCGCCACATGATGATGAGTGGAGACACCTCAGGAGAAGGTGTGAGGGTCGTGGAAGGAGCCCATTTCAGAATGCTCCAGAGCCGATGTGATGGCTAGATATGAGTGGACAGATGGATAACCAATGAAATGGTGATAATGAGTATAGAGACAAAATGCCGAATTGACTTTCATGGATATTGCCCCCATGCTAAAGATCAATGAGCTAGAAGACATTTGCCTTGGACAATAA
>NW_011499850.1:326307-355093 GCF_000495115.2 Populus euphratica | reverse complement strand
CATTGTTTATTGATTATTGATAGCCCCCATTGTTGAATAAGTTAGAGTTGGTGGCCACCAATGTTGACAACAAACCAAGAAGAGCCTCCATGAATGCCTATAAATAGAGACATATGTTAGAGAGCAAAATATGAAGATTTTTGTGAGAATGTGAAGAGAGTAAAGAGAAAGAGAGAGCTACAATGGCAGCAGTTGCAAGTGCAGCAAAGAGAGGGCTAGGAGTAGAGTAGAGTGAAGTTATCATTCTTCTCCATGTATTTGTTTTGTATTCTTTCTCTAATCTCTAATAATATAGACTCTCACCCGTGGATGTAAGCTATTTGCCGAACCACGTTAAATATTGTGTCACTGTGCTTGGCCTCCTATGAGCAAGTATCAGAACATCACCGGTTAGAATTCCTAACACAGGATGCATGATTTTATGGGTTCTTAAAACATGTCAAATGGTGGTAGTGTTGTGCTCCAATTTTGGATATTAAAGGTGATTAAGACTACCACTTTTTAGTTTTTTTTAAATAATTAAAATTTTAAAAAATTTAAAACCAAAACCTCCTAATTTTTGGATATCATGTTTTACTTTAGAAGGTATGCTAATGAAAAATATAAATTTATTTTTAGAAGTTGTGACATGACATAATAGTTTAAACTTTTGGATCCTTCGTAATTCATCTTATATATATATATATATAAAAAAAAAATTATGTGTGGTAATAAAAATTACAATCCAATATAAAACCTAAATACGTATTTTGTATGAAAATAATATTTCATCAAGTGACGTACCAATATTACTTGGAAGTAAGAATAGCACATGCATAGTGATCGCCATAATACATTCATCAATCAAATTATTAATACTTAACTCAGAACTCACTCAATAAAAAAACACGCGTCTATTTTTTTAAAAAAAAAATTACTATTTTTATTTTCTTGAATTTTTACTAAAATTTTCAAAAATTAACTTAAGTATCCCATCAGTTCATTACATTTAAAAAAAAGTTTAATATGATCATGGCTTTTCTATTATCTTCACTCTTCGGGACCCGATATTTGAGACCATTTCATTGAAGATCACAGTTTTGTTCCATGCATGATTGCTTGATTTTTATCCCACTCATGAAATCCTTTATATATATGCACGTGCACTAAAAATTGTTAACAAGCTTTAGTTTCTAATTACAGGCAGCTAGAGCACACAATTACAAGAAAAAAGGCGGCAAGTGCTGTAAGTCTAAAACCAATGCCACAAGCCTATTTAAGTTTCACATACAGACACAAAATTAAAACATGTAGTAAATAATTTCAACATGTATGTAAGAGTGGTTTTTCATCTAGTGATGATGGAGCACAAATATCGAAGCTGGAGATTGTTGAGGCAGAAGTAACATCCCAAGGTGCTCCCATCACTTCATTTCTGTCGTATTCATTCTCTTGTTGGACGATCAAGTTTTCGGATTTTTTAATCCTCTCCAACACCATTGTCACTTCTTTCATCGTAGGCCTTTCTTTCCCATTTAACCTCAAGCAGCTCCTAGCCAAGCTAGCAACCATCAACACATCCTCTCTTTCCCCTTGCTTCACAACCTGAGGATCAAGAATATCAAACAGGCAGTTGCTCTCCATGGCCATTATGAAATATGTGGCTAAACTTCTGCCTTGTTCTTCTGATCTTGTGAACGAGATTGGCTTCTGCCCAGTAAGTAGCTCAACAAGAACTACACCAAAGCTATAGACATCACTCTTGTCTGTGAATTGGCTTGATTGGAAGTACTCTGGATCCAAGTACCCAAAGGTGCCTTGTACCAGAGTTGTGACATGAGTCTGGTCGATGCTTACCGACCTTGAAGTCCCAAAATCTGCAACTTTGGCTCTATACTTCTCATCAAGCAGTATGTTTGTAGACTTGATGTCTCTATGGAAAATGGGGAGGGAGGCTGCTGAATGTAGATAGAAAAGTGCCCCTGCTACCTCTGCTGCAATCCTTAAGCGCATTTCCCAAGCTAAAGGGAATTCCTCATTAGGGTCATGGAGAAACTGGAAAAGGGTTCCATTGGGAATGAATTCATAGACTAACAATGGAAGTTCAGTCTCTAAACAACAACCCAAAAGCTTAACCACATTTCTATGGTTAATCTGGGATAGAAGGACGACCTCGATGATAAATAGTCTGAGATTCCCTTCATCAATTACTTTGGATTTCTTGACTGCAACGATTTTTCCATCAGCCAACATCCCTTTGTAAACTGTTCCTTGGCCTCCCTGGCCCAGCGTTCTATTCACATTGTAATGATCAGTGGCTTTGTCCAATTCTTTCGAAGGAAACATTTTGATTTTCTCGACATTGACTTCACCTGAAGATAGTTGTTCTTGCAGTAATAGACCACCATTCCTCTTAAAGTACTTTTTCTTTAGTTTTTCACTCCTCTTTCTCTTGAATACTCTGTACAACCACCATAAACCAATGAGTAGAAAAAGTGCTCCAAATCCCACTCCAACACCTGCACAAGTCAACCAATTGCATTCAATTCTTTTTTTAGAGCTGAACTCAGAAAAACAAATTCTGCCTGTTTGCTTGGGTAATGATGCAGTATCTGCGATTATTTGATACTGCTGGGATAGGATTGGTGATTTTGGGGTTGTACAGCTGCAGCAAGGGTCTAGATTTTATTTGTAACTTCCCTTTTGCAGACCGTCTTTACTACTTTTCCAGGCAACAGAGTCTGTATCCTATAACATCAATTGAATTTCCTTCTTGCTTCCTCTAGCTCACTGTTTTTCCTGTACCGCTTTGAGCAGTGGAGGATCTTGCATAAAATTTCCATCAATTCTACATTGTTAAGCGCAGTGTTGTTGTTTGTCTCAATATTCTACTTTATTCATGTCAGTTTTAAAAGGAGAATTTGATTCTTAAAAAACAGTAAGTTAAATTTTAATTTCTTTTTATAATTTTGATTGTCTAAGTGTACAAATCTAATTTGAAGAAAAAAATTATTACAAGCATATTTCAAGAAAGTGTACTGTTTTACTTGAAACTTATTATTCATACATTTTTTTTCAAGAGATCATTATTCATACTTGGGAAGGAAGAAAGCTGTGAAACATTGATCTAATTACAAATAAAATTTGAAAAGAAGGGCACAAAATCGAATACTTCAGAAGGCTAAATTGTAATCAATCTCTAATTGGTTAAGATGGCATCAACAAAAAAATTTCATGTCATTGGTTCTTGAATAAATTAATTGATTTGATTTAGTCCATCAGACAAATTCTAGTATGACATATATCATGATTTCACACATGAAATATTTAAAACTAGAATGATATATATACAAGAAATTTTATGGTGTTTATAAAGTAACTAGCGTGGCACAAGAGAAAAATCACAAGCGAAAATATTTTTAACATTTTAATGGTTCATGGGATTTTATTTTTATTTTTATTTTTCTCCTTGTATCTTTTTTTTTTCAAAATGAATATTAAAAAATAACTAATAGAATATTACTATTTTTTTGTGTAATATAAAATTTATTGTATATATACACATATCACAGGATAATTAATTAATTAATTAAAACTAGTTATAGGAGCATAAATGTATATAGTACTTGAAAAAAAAAATCGCAAGGGAGGCTGCTGTCTTCTCCGGTCACTCATAGAGGATCCGCCATTGAATCTGCTTTTTTCTTCAAGCTAACAAAATCGTCACTTGTGACATTTGTAGCACTATCAGGAGGCAAGTCAATAACATAGTTTTCCTCCAAGCAAACATTACAACGCCAGTCAATTGTTTTCTTGACCCATTTAAAGTGTGACATAATCCTTAGTCATTTCTATCATGATGATATAGATCAGTGAAAATGCAACAACATACCTAGGCCTGCCATTTTAGCTTTGATTTTACGCCGGTAATCGACATATGTTCTACCCTCTGCAACACATGGAGAAATCATGGAGTTTATTAGTAAACCATGCCGGAAGAATCTATAGAGTAGGAATTAATTGTAACCAGGAGTTTACCTTGACAAATACCAAAAAGGTAAGGATTTCCTTCGAAGCCTGGACTGCATGAACATTGAACGGTGGAGCTCTGGTTGGTTGAATTAATGGGAGGATTCAGAAACTCACACGTAGAAGAGTAACTTGAATTATATAACGATCCATTGTTGATGACAAGTGATTCATATTCCCTTTCGTCTATTCCCCATTCCAGCACTACGGGAACAGAGTCCCTATCTCTCTTGTCATAATAATAGTCAAAGTTCTCTCCGAAATAAGAATCATAATAATACCCCCGTAATTGATCTGTGTTTGATCAATTAAATAGGCATACCTGCATTGCTTTTCCCCACCGCTTCCTTTTCCATCATCTAACCCCTTCATGTTTACATTAAAAACCTTGAGAAATGAAGGAATCCTGGTCTGGCAGCAGTCGATCCCACTGCAGCTAGCTATCATGCTATCACGGTTTTTGTCACAAATTGACACACACCCACCAATAGTAGATTGATTTTGGGTCATCAAGGCAAGATTGTCACAACCCCTTGCAATGAAGTAATTCCCGGAGGAGAAAACAAAAGGGCTTCCTTCCAAGTCAACAACTGTGTTTCTATCTTTGCCACTACAATTTGCAAAAACAATTGGAAACATGACCTCAATCGTACTGTCATAGGCTGAGATGTAATTGACATCCAGATCAGTGCCGTTTACAGTAAGTTTAGGAACTCCACTACTGGGGTTGCAGAGTATTTTGAACCTTTCGTCTAGGTAACATCCTTCTTTCATTCCAAAGGGATATGGAATACCAATGCGTCCACAATAAGATTCACATCCAGGCAATGTCATAACCTGTGATTCTGCAGTACGCAATGACCAGAACAACAGGATGACCTGAAATACTGTTAACTCAACAGCTGCCATATTCTTTTTCTTCTTCTTTCAGACAGAGTAGCTTTTTAGAAGAGAGAAGGTATAAAACGGGCTCTTACTTGGCAAGTAACCCAGCCATATGTTAAGTTATCCAAGATCTTCTTCTTCTTTCTACTAATTCTTTCTTTCTTTGTTTTTTTCCTTTCGCCTTCCATGAGTAGAAAGTTCAAAACCAAAGTCTTTAGAACCACACAAAGAATTAAGCAGCCAGACTTGACCGAGTCAGTCAATTACACTATCCTATACTATAGTAGGTTATAATTGCATCATAGGCCTTGTTTTGCCAATGGGACTCTATCTCCTCTTGAAGCTACAGTACTCCCACTTTTATTGGAGGTTGCATGTTCAATTCCTCGAAAGGGAAGTCAATCTCAATTGCTAAAGCATTAAAAAAAAAATTCATTTTCTTTGTTTATTAATTTGAACTTGGAATTTTTATTAAAGGTTCTTCAACGTTAAATTTTCTAGCTATTTCCTAAAGTATAATATATATATATATATATGAGTAGTCAAATTTTTTTTAAAAAATCTGCAAATATTTAATGCTAACACAATCCTGCACAATTCTAAACCACATTTTTCTACTTTGAGACGGCAGCTTTTTAGCAGAGAGAAGGAACATAAACGGGCTTTTACATGGAAAGCATCCCAGCCATAATTTAAGCTATCTAATCTATACATTAAGTTATCCAATTATTTACCCCTTACCAAACATGCCCTAACATCATATATCATGCTATCAGGTTAAATCTTGACATTGCATTTCTTTCTAGGTGCACGTCTAATCAACAGATCTTCTCTGATCACTGGCAAGGTTCCATCCACTTGATGTTAGGGGCTCCACAATCATTATCTTCGTTAGTCTATTTGTTAATGTTTTTCTTCGACTTGTGGAACGACGTGCATGTTCCTCCACCTTCTTGTTTAACTTCTATGATTTTTCTTGATTGACTTGCGAAGTCATGTGTTCTGAACCAGTCGAAGACATGACAGAAGAGACAAGAAACTACCTTCTATTATCAAAGCTTGATTGCAGGGCTTATTCGATATTCCACAGTGATTCGGCGCTACCAATCTTTCTTGTTTTTCTTCTTCCACAGTGATTCGGCGCTACCAATCTTTTTTGTTTTTCTTCTTTTTTTTCTCTCCTCTTAAAAATTTACTTTTGGCTATTCAAATTTGCAAATCAGCCCTTTACATTTTTTTCCTTTAGATTTTTTATTCCTCTTTTTTTATTTGTTTTATTTTAATTTATTTCTAAAATTGAAAAATTTTGAATTTAATCCTCCTTCAATGTTTTAATCTATCAAATTTTATTCATATTCTTTTGATTATTTTTTATTTGAGATAATTTTTTAAATTTATATTTTTTACTACACCCTCCATTTTTTTTTAATTTGATGCTCATTCTTCTTATTGTTATTTTTTTCTTTGGTAAATTTTTAAATTGAATTTTTTTTTTGTTGATTTCATTCATTAAAATTAAATTAATTGAGAATTGAGTTTTTTAATTGAACTCAAGTTTAAATTTATAAAATTAAAATATTAATCTATGTTTAGAAAATTTATCCCAGTCAATCAATATGGATTAAAATAATAAATTTGTTATTTTATTCTTAAAAAAATTTCACACTCACTTTTCGCTAATGGATGGTGGGTTGATGAAGTGATTAAACTTGGCCACTTGAGGGGTTTGGGGGTGATTTCCATACTACTATAATAATGTATACTCTAGTATTTAAGTTAGTAAATATCCGAGGAGAATAATATATAAAAACAAGAGTTAGTAAATATACTAGGAGAATAATATATAAAAACAAGAGGTGTAGTAGAGTGTCTAGATGCAAAAGTGTATACAACTGGGTAGGAGTGGGGATTGTGGAGCAGGGGAATAACAATATGTATAAGAGCAGAGGTGTGTACAGTAGAAGAGGAGAAATATGTGGAGGAGGAGAGGAACAATGTTGTTTGATGGCTTTTTGTGACCTCTTATGCTCTGTGTGATTCTGTCCTTATGTGGGTGGCCTGGGGTATTTATATCCTTGGCCCTTAAGACCATGTGGTTTACCTAATGAGAAATGAAGGAGAAGAAATGCCTTTCAATTATGCGCATGTAACTGCAAAATAAGTTATTGAGTGTAGGTGCCTCACTATACAGGGTAGGTGCTGTACTTATTAGTGGTATAGAGTGAAAATGCAGCAACGACATACCTAGGCCTGCCATTTTAGCTTTGATTCTCCGCCGGTAATCGTCGTATGCTCTACCCTCTGTAACACAAGGATAAACCACAGAGTTGATCATTAAACCATAAACCATGCCAGAAGAATCTATAGAGTAGGAAATGTAACCAGGAGTTTGCCTTGACAAATACCAGAAAGATAAGGATTTCCTTCGAAACCTGGATTGCAAGAACATTGAACTTTCTCCTTATTATTTGTGGGTGTAGACATTACATATCTATGTAAAATCTTTGCATTATGATTATTTCTTTTATATTTACTACTTTTGGGATTTTTCTACTTCCCCAATCTTCTTCTCTAATGGTAACTTTTAGAACTTCATTTATACACTACATAGGCTTTTCTATAGATTTTAATTCGATCATCAAGCACGCATGCATGTAGCCCGGTAGCATGCAGCAATACGAACAACAAGTGCTAGCTGGAGTCCTGGTTATTGCAAAAGGAATCAATATTCATGTAGAGCATGATAATATTTTTAGTTATTTTCCACTTAAGTTTCCGGAAAATTCTTTATTTTACAAACTATGCACATGCCTAAATTCCCCGTTTTACAATTTGTTAGTCTTGCATCTGCTTGAATGTCTTGTCTGAGAGGGGAGGCCGGCGCCTCCGTGAGTTATTAGTCTTATAGGTTAGTTACGCAGTTGTTTATGGTAAAGTAATTATTCTCGTAATTATTCATACGATTAGGATGCGTAGTAAGTTTACAACCCTACAAAGTCTATAAATATCAAAGACGTCTTGTATGAAGAAGAGAACATACAAAACCCCACACACTTATAAGTGTCGAGTTCTGAATCCTCCCATTCATTCAACCAACCAGTTGGCAACAGTTCAGTTTTCTTGTATACCAGGCTTTGTAGGAAATCCTTATTTAGGTCGTTGTGAAGGTAATTTCCTGGTTAATTTCACAATTTTCTTATTTTCTTCGGCATTATATTTCCCAATCCATCGATTCTTCTTGATTTTTTTACCATTACATGGTGTAAAGATCAACTATGTTACTCTATGCGACAGAGGATCCAGACTACATGGATTGCCAGGGACATGTGAGAGATAAAACGTTGGTCCTGGGTATGTTGCTGCATTTGCATCCTATATCATCTAAGAAATGACAATTGCTTAGGAGAAAGAATACTTGCATTTTTCCTGATCAGTTCCCTTTCCCTATCTGTTCATAATTGCTTGACTCTTGTAGGAATTGGAGTGGGAATTGGAGCATTGTTTATGCTCATTGGTCTGTGGTGGTTGTACAGAGTATTCAAGAGGAGGAGGAATGAAAAACAGAGGAAAAAATACTTCGTATGGAATGGTGGTTTATTGCTGCAAGAAAAACTGTCTTCAGGTGAAGTCCATGTTGGGAAAATCAAATTTGTTTCAATCCAAGGAACTAGATAATGCCATAGATCACTACAATGTGAATAGAATGCTTGGTCAGGGAAGTTGGCTGATGGAAAGATCATTGCAGTTCAAGAAATCCAAAATTCTTGATGAAGGGAATCTCAGACAATTTATCAATGAGGTGGTCATTCTTTCACAAATTAGCCATAGAAATGTGGTTAAGCTTTTGGGTTGAAGTTCCATTGTTGGTCTCTGAATTCACCCCTAACGGGACACTTTCCCAGTTTCTCCACTACCCAAATGAGGAACTCCCATTAACATGGGAAATGCGATTAAGGATTGCAACAGAGATAGCAGGGGCACTCTCCTACGTGCATTCATGAGCTTCCATCCCCATTTATCACAGAGACATCAAGTCTACTAACACACTGTTGTAAGCATTGACCAGACTCATTTCACAACTCTGGTACCTATGGATACTTGGATACAGAGTACTTACAATCAAGCCAGTTCACTGACAAGAGTGATGTATATAGTTTTGGTGTAGTCCTCGTCGAGCTACTCACTGGACAAAGGCCTACTCCTTTAGCAGATCGGATGATGAAGCCAGAAGTTTAGTCGCATATTTCATTCTGTCCATGAAAGACAACCATCTGTTAGATATTCTTGATCCTCAAGTCATGATGCAAGGGAAGAAAGGGCATGTTTTGATGGTTGCTAACTTGGCTAGGAGTTGCTTGGGATTAAATGGGAAAGAAAGGCCTACGATGAAAGAAGTTGCTTTAGGGATGGGGGGGATTAAAAAAAAATCACCTAGGAATCAAATTTCAGAGAAGGATTTCAAAATTTCACAGGAGATTGAATATGATAATGGTTATGAAGTAATGGATGTTCGTTGGAACCTTGCTTCTACCTCAATAGGCTCTGGTTTTGACAATGGTGCTGCTTCTTCAAAAGAAACAACACTACTCTTGCACACATAATAGAATTTTCTTTTTCTTTTGTTGTAATTATATGTTTTGTTGTAACAAAATAGTTGCTCCTGATCATATGAATAATATAAAGAATTTTTTTTTTCCATTTTTTTTATATATCCATTGTTCTTGATAGTATCCATAACACTATCAAGAACAACGTCCGTTTATTTATTTGGTGATATATGTATCCTTGACTGGTTCAAGATGAAGCACTCCATGAGCATGCTGTGTTGGTCACAGGCATTCATTATCAGTCAAGAATGGCTCCTAGAATATATAGAGTTTCGAAACTTATTCAAATATTAATTTAAACCTTGAAAAGTTATGAAACAGTAAGTCCAGTGATGGTAAGAAGGAAATCATTTGACATTTCTATAATTTCTAGCATTCACGCGTTATGATTGATTAATTTCCTTGCAAGAAACCAAGATATTTCTTTCTTTTCTAGATGAATGGACAATGAATACGTCAAAAAATTAAGAATTAATTCATAATTACATAATTATATAGTTTATCAGAACTAATAAATTAATGAGTCCTTTATTATGAAAATAATTACATAATTCTTTCACAAAAATTTTTAATTTAGCACTTTTATTTTCAAAAATCTCATTTCTTCCTAATCAAATTTTCTCATCATAGACATTACACATCTTTTCTTTCTTTTATATATTATCAGTCAGGAATGGCTGCTGTTGTTTATTAAAAATAACTAATGAGTCCCATAGCATGAAAAATAACTATCTAGTCCCTTGACTGGCGATGACCTACTTCAACTTAGTTGTTTATGTTTTCAAAAATACCTCATCTTAGCTATATATGTTTTCCTTTTTTATCCATGTAAGAAAACTAAGTAAAAATAGAACAAGAAATTGATGAAAGGACTAAGTTATTAACGGATTTAAGAAAATAGGGATCAAATTTATAGTTTCTAAAAAATTATTAGTTAATTAGCTTAGGCTTTTAATTAACCCAAGGTTTAGTTGAAGAAAACATCATCTTTTGTTAGGTCAAAGTCCCACATCTAGAATAATATCTGGCTCTAAAAGTGACGCAAGTAAATGGGGAGAACAAAAGCAAGAAGAAATCAACTTTGAATCCTTCTACTATTAGTTGGGAATTTCACAGGGTAGAATGTAAAGAATCTGATCTATATAGCTTCAAGCGGCAGGATTTTCATTTCAGTCAGGGAGAGGAAAGCTGTAAAGAAAAATAATGGTTTTTCAGCTAGTGTTTCAAGTCATTTTTTTGTTCTGCTCATTGAATCCATTTCTTGCAGAAGCACAATCTATAACAAAAGGTGGATGTAAAGAACGTTGTGGAAACATCACCATTCCATATCCATTTGGAATGGAAACTGGTTGTTACTTAGAAGAGAGGTTCAGGATAGATTGCAACTCTAGCAGCATTCCTACACTTGACATAAATGGAACCAGCCTGGAGGTAAAAGATATCTCAGTTGATACAGCCAACAATATCCAAGTCAATTTCCCAATCATCTTTCAAAATTGCAGCAGCAAAACCAGCAGCAGGGATTCACTGGTCGTCAATTTGGAAGATACCCCTTTTTCTTTCTCAACTGAAAATCGGTTCATTGCAGTTGGTTGCAACAACCTTGCTTTGTTGAGCAGAAATGAGGCTACTGTCGGCGGGTGCATGTCAATTTGCAACGTAAGCAGTAGTGATGCCTCTGCAAATGGTACTATTTGTAATGGCATCAACTGCTGCGAGACTACAATCCCCTCAGGTCTCGATTTTTTTAACGCAACCTTACAAGTTGTAGGCGACAAGGTGAAGGATGGGTGCAAGTATGCCTACTTAGTTGATCAAAATTGGTTTAATCTGAGGCTCGACAATAACATTTCGGTGATAGATATGGACTATGTCCCAGTGGTGCTAAATTGGAGAATTGATCTTGGATTATACGAAAATATGACGCTGAATGGATCAGCGTATAGAGTAACAAATTTAACGTCTTCCGGGACTTCCAGATGTAGCCAGAACTCAACTTTTCTTCGATGTTCGTGCTCCTCAGGCTTTCAAGGCAATCCTTATATTCCTGATGGTTGTCAAGGTAATCATTCTCATCAACTAAACTAATAGTTTCTTTAAACATGGATTAAAGAATAGGATAATTATATGATGTACTGAATTTTGTTTGTCTATATATGCAGATATTAATGAATGCCAGAGCTCTCCCAACAACAACACTATTTGCTCCTGGGACCTAATCTGTCAAAACCTATACGGCGGCCACCAATGCGTGAAGCTTGAAATCAAGAAATCTCGGGTTAAAATGGTGGGTTTAGGTATGTTGTCTTGCAACCTAGAACATGATACGAATGGATTTGTTTCTTTATTTTTCAACAATTTGAGAAGAAGAGTGCATGAATTTCTCAAAATGTGAATGGTCATGAAGGCTTATTGATCTATTAATCATTATGCAGGCTTTGGCGTGGGGTTTGGAGTATTGGTCCTACTTATTTGTTCATGGTGGTTGTACAAAGTTATAAAGAAAAGCAGGAATGAAAAACGCAAGAAGATGTTCTTTGAACGGAATGGTGGTTTGTTGCTGCAAGAACAACTATCTTCAGGGGAAGTCAACGTCGAGAAAATCAAATTGTTTGGTTCAAAGGAGTTGGACAAGGCCACTGATCATTACAATGTGAATAGAACGCTTGGCCAGGGAGGCCAAGGTACAGTTTACAAAGGGATGTTAGCGGATGGAAAAATCATTGCAGTCAAGAAATCAAAAGTTCTTGATGAAGATAATCTCAGACAATTCATCAATGAAGTTGTCATTCTTTCACAAATTAACCACAGGAATGTGGTCAAGCTTTTTGGTTGTTGCTTAGAAACTGAGGTTCCATTGTTGGTCTATGAATTCATTCCTAATGGAACCCTTTGCCAGTTTCTACATGACTCAAATGAAGAATTCCCATTAACTTGGGAAATGCGATTAAGGATTGCAACAGAGGTTTCTGGGGCACTTTCTTACCTACATTCAGCAGCTTCCATTCCAATTTTCCACAGAGATATCAAGTCTACAAACATTCTACTAGACGAGAAGTACAGAGCCAAAGTAGCAGATTTTGGGACATCAAAGTCAGTAACCATCGACCAAACACGTGTCACAACTCTAGTACTAGGCACCTTCGGGTACTTGGATCCAGAGTACTTCCAAACAAGCCAGTTGACAGCCAAGAGTGATGTTTATAGCTTTGGGGTGGTCCTTGCTGAGCTACTCACTGGACAAAAGCCAATCTCTTCCATGAGATCAGAAGAAGAAAACAGAAGTTTAGTAACATATTTCATTGTTTCCATGGAGGAAAACCATCTATTTGACATTCTTGATCCTCAAGTTACTATGCAAGGAAAGAAAGAAGATGTAATGATGGTTGCCATGTTGGCCAAGAGATGTTTGAGCATGAAAGGAAGAGAAAGGCCAACAATGAAAGAAGTGGCAATGGTGTTAGAGGGGATCCAAAAGTCATACGGGACTCAAAAATCACAGCACATGATCATTCCTCAAGAGATCGAGTATGATCCAAATGGTTTCATGGAGGGGCTTTGGGACCTTGCTTCTTCTGACACAACAGGCTCTAGTTCGGATAGTCGTCTTGCTTCATCACTAGATAGAAAACCACTCTTAATAAATATTAAATAGAATTAATGCTTCCCAAATTACTACATGTTTTTTTCCTCATAGATAGTGAAGCTGATAGAACTTAATTATACCACTGGATATTGCATATATTAACAGATATTGCTGCTGCTTAATACTTACTTTTCGTCTGTGATTGAGGGGTTTTTTTTTTTTTGGGATATCAGACTGAGTTTGTTTTCTAACCACAAATCAAACCTAGAAATTTATTATTCCTGACAAGAAAAGCTAAAAAAAATAAAAATTGTTAGTTATCCAATTATCTTATATAATCAATAATTTATTGTCACTCAAAGATTTAGTTGCTTTTAAGTTGAATCTTAAATATAAAAAAGTATTATGTAAATTAAGTCAATTATACCGTATATAAACTACCGTGATAAACAGTATGGATATGATCCTCATAAAATGATGTGTGCAATCCACCATGTTTTTCTATTAATTTTATTTGATATTATAATGCATGCTTCTCAATTAAAAATACATCAAAATAATATTTATTTTAATTTTTTTCACTATAACATATCAAAATTATCAAATATATATATATATATATTTAAAAGCATTAATTTTATATTTTTTAAGTGAAAAAATAATTTAAAAGGTAGGTTATAAGACAAAAACTTACAGCTAAATATAAATGATAATTTCTCATCAAACTGGGCCACGTTGTCAAAAAAACAAAGGCCTTGCTTGTAAAGATAAACAAGTTGGGGAGACATGTAAAATCCAACACGGCTAGGAGCTCAGAAATGAGTAGCTGGGTCACAATTCAATTAATTTAACAGCCGCACAGGTCCAAAGTTGACTCCCTCGTTGATTTTTGCTCCACCTGATCCTCAGTGGCATGTCATGATCAATTCCATTATAAATCAAATCTTATTTCAATAAACTGACCTCTATATAATTCACTTCTAAGATTTTATCAAATACCATGAATTCTCGAGAATATAGATAGAGAAGAAAATATCAACACATAAGATATCATAATATCACATGCATCTATGATGAAATTATATTAAAAAGAAAAGGTTTACATAGAAAAAAAATAGAATAAACTGAAACATAATTTTAAAATCCGGTTTGGCGAGCCTATCCGACATTAGATTAAAAAAAATAAAAATAAAATCTGATATAAACAGGTTGACACAACAAAACGCTAGTAAAAATCTAGTTGCAACCCATCAATTTTTATTTGTTTACTAAAATATTATTGTTTTGACTCAAAAAAATTGACCTAATCAAAACTTTATCTTTAAAAAAATATATTAAAATAATTTTTTTATATTAACATATCAATAAAAAAACATTAATTTAATATTATTTCACAACATACACATTTTTAAAAGCTATAAAAAAACAAAAATTATCATATTCTTGAACATTAAGAAAAAGCACACCAGGGAATAGAAAAAGAAATTCTCTTTTTGTTTTGTATCATTATACAGTGCTGACAACCACGTTTTATGAGAGGCAATGAATAGTAAAAAAATATTTTTTTTATTATTTTGAATGATGGATAATTAATTTGACATGAAAGTAAAATTAACAGTTATCATCAAATGATTCAAGAATTTTTTTTATTATTATTTGTTTAGCATTACTGCGGTATTTTTAGAACAATAAATAGTTACGTAAAGAAGTTTATTCTCTTACATGATTTTTCGAACATAATATAGGAAAAGAAATATAGTTTCATGGACACCTCATCTCACTTGTCTGTACACCCATCCACATGTAAGCCTAAATTAAATAAAATCTTGACGAGACACATTGTTAGAAACAGCGATCGGGTCATGACTATTTACCAGCTTTAATATATCTGTGATCGTTGTGCAATGATTTTGTCTTTTGCTACAACTGCGGGTTGCGGGCTTTGAATGTCTTTGGATAATCCAAAGGAAACCGAGCATCTTCAGCTAGAATATGGAAATATAATATTTCCCTGAAATTTCCAACTGATTAATCGAGAGGTATGTTAGAAGATGCAGACGAAATTAATATCTTGAATATAGTTTTCCTGTGTATATATTTGATCTGTTGAGTGGATCGAACTGCAGTGAATGGCTGCAACATCTACATCAGGGCAGGAAAGAAAAGGGAATGACAGCTATTCAGTTAGTACTAGTGTACTTTCAGGTAATGTTGTTGTTGTGGTCATTTGATGATCCATCGCTTATTGCAGAAGCACAAGCTATGGAAAACCCTGGAATTTGTCCAGGTGTCTGTGGCAATGTTAGCATTCCATATCCATTTGGAATGAGAGAAGGTTGTTACCATGACGAAAGCTTAAAAATACTTTGCAACTCTAGTGAAATTCCCCTACTTTCAATAAACGGCACTGATCTGGTGGTGACAGACATTTCGGTTGGTGACAGCACCATTACGGTCAACTTTCCAATTGTCTTTGCAAACTGTGATGGCAAAGAAAGAAACACCGTTTTTGACTTGGAAGGAAGCCCTTTTGTTTTCTCCTCAGATTTGAATAACTTCATTGCAAGTGGCTGTGACAACCTTGCCTTGCTGATTCAGAACCAGTCAGCAGTTGGTGGGTGCATGTCAATCTGTGATCATGAAAGAAGCAATAACTACTTATTGAGTAGTTGCAGCGGCATCAACTGCTGCCAGACTAGCATTCCTTCATATCTCAAGGTTTATAATGTAACCTTTGAAGGGGTAAATGATGGGAAAGGTCCTGGAAAAAAAAAGCCGGCGAAGAAATGCAGGCATGCCTATTTAGTTGACGGAAATTGGATGGATAATAGTGTATGGTTGGAGTGGAAGCATAATGACCTCTTATGACAGTAGAGATATGGACCCTGTTCCAGTAGTGCTGGATTGGGGGATAGAATTAAGGGTATATGAATCACTTGTAAATATTGGATTATTCTCTAATACAAGTAACACTTACAACTGTCAAGTTCTGAATCCCCCCCCTGATTCCACCAACCAGATGGCAACAGTTCAATGTTTTTGTAAGGCAGGCTTTGCAGGAAATCCTTATTTAGGTCATTGTGAAGGTAAACTCTTGGTTAATTGTACAATTTTCTTATTTTCTTTGGCATTATATTTCCTAATCTACGATTCTTCTCGAGTTTTTTACCATTACATGGTGTAAAGATCAACTGTGTCACTCCATATATGGCAGAGGATCGAGACTACATGGAGTACGGGAGACCTGTAAGAGCAAAAATGGTAGTCATGGTTATGTTGTTTCATTTGCATCATATATCATCTAAGAAATGACAATTACTTGAGACTAAGAATACTTATTCAACAGCGCCATTTTACCTAACCAGTTCCCTTTCCCTATCCGCTCATAATTGCTTTACTTGTGTAGGAATTGGAGTGGGATTTGGAGTGTTGTTTTTACTCATTGGTTTGTGGCAGTTGTACAAGGTATTCAAGAGGAGGAGGAATGAAAGACTGAGGGAAAGATACTTTAAAAGGAATGGTGGTTTATTGCTGCAAGAACAACTGTCTTCAGGCGAAGTCCATGTTGAGAAAGTCAAATTGTTTGCATCCAAAGAATTAGACAATGCCACAGATCACTACAGTGTGAATAGTGTTAGGATTTGCCGTGGGCAATAAATTATACAACCTACCCTCAAAAATAGACTTACTATTATCAAAACTACAATGATAGTTACACCTATTATTAATAAAAATACAGCAACCTATATATTATCATCATTTATACCATAATTGATGGCCTATTGTTTGTCATGAAAGGCCTATAAATAAAAATATTATTTAAAAATAAAATAAAAGAAAATATAAAAAGTGAAATAAAAAGAAAAAAAGCTATTGCCATGGGTAGCCGCGTGTATGAACTAGGAATTAAGTTAGAATGAATATAATTCTCCTTCTTCTTCGTATATGTGTTTTGTATCCTTTTTTTATTTCTAATAATATTAACTCTCTTATGGATATAAATAATATGTCAAATCACATTAAATATTATATTAATATGTTTAGTCTTCTATAAACAAATATAAGTACATCATCCATCCGAATTCCCCAACAAATCCAATGCTTGGCCAGGGAGGTCAAGGTACAGTTTACAAAGGCATGTTGGCTGATGGAAAGATCATCGCAGTTAAGAAATCCAAAATTCTCGATGAAGGGAATCTCAGACAATTTATCAATGAGGTGGTCATTCTGTCACAAATTAACCATAGAAATGTGGTTAAGCTTTTGGGCTGTTGCTTGGAGACTGAAGTTCCATTGTTGGTCTATGAATTCATTCCAAATGGGACACTTTCCCAGCTACTCCACTCCCCAAGTGACGAACTCCCATTCACTTGGGATATGCGCTTAAGGATTGCAACAGAGGTAGCAGGGGCACTCTCCTACCTGCACTCAGCAGCTTCCATCCCCATTTATCACAGAGACATCAAGTCTACGAACATACTGCTTGATGACAAGTACAGGGCAAAAGTAGCAGATTTTGGGACTTCTAAGTCAGTAACCATCGACCAGACTCATGTCACAACTCTAGTACAAGGCACCTTTGGATACTTGGATCCAGAGTACTTTCAATCAAGCAAGTTCACAGACAAAAGTGATGTGTATAGCTTCGGTGTAGTCCTCGTCGAGCTACTCACTGCGCAAAAGGCAGTGTCCTTTTGCAGATCGGAGGATGAAGCCAGAAGTTTAGTGACATATTTCCTTATGTCCATAGAGGACAACCGTCTGTCAGGAATTCTTGATCCTCAAGTTAAAGTTCAAGGCAGGAAGGAGGATATAATGATGGTTGCTGTCTTGGCTAAGAGCTGCTTGAGCATGAAAGGAAAAGAAAGGCCTGCAATGAAAGAAGTTGCCATGGTGTTGGAGGGCATCAGAAACTCACATGAGTGTCAAAAATCACCGAAGGATTTTATCATTCCGCAAGAGATCGATTATGATGCCAACGATTTCATGGAGGTACCTTGGGACCTAGTTTCTGTCACAGCAGATTCTGATTGAGATCTTTTACAGTTGTGGTGCTTCATCACCAGATACAAAACCTTTCTTAATTACATTTTTTATTCTGCCATAGATATATTGAACCTGATTTATAGATTTATTATATTAATGAACAATGGTGCTGCCAAAAACTTTTTGCTGTTACATTTTAATTACTAAATTATTTGTGTGTGTGTGTGTGGTCTCAATCTAAAAATGTAGTATAGGCTTTTTTTTTTCTTAAATGCCTTGTGCTAATTTAATTTAATTAATTAGAGAAAATGTGGCGGTAGAATTAGTACTCATAATTGTTTAGATAAACTGTTTTTTTATGAAAAATAAATAAATTATAAACAATCAAAATTTTAAATCGTATCTTGTAATTAAAATTTGCATAAACTTGTCACTATATTATATTGTATCAATTTTAATTTAATTAGAGAATGAGAATAGATGGATTTGAATTCGTTTGACTATTGCGATCTTGAAATTATATGAAAAATTATCTTAGATTTTTCTCACCTGATTCATTTTAAAATCATTGAAAATAAAATCTCAAATTCTTATAAAATTAATTTTTTATTGGTTATATTTTCTCTGAAATTTTATTATAACAAGTTTTTACTTCTATTTATTATGCAAATATTATAAATCATAGAAAAAATATCCTTGAATTGTTTATTTTAAAAATAACTAGCTGTAATTCTCGAATGTTTGTCTATAATTATTTATTATTTAAAGACTTTGTGTTTTGCGATTAGTTTTTATTTTCTTCCTGGGAAATTTTTCTACTTTGAATGGTGCAAATTAAAATATTTTGTATTTTGGGGATTTTTTTATTTTTTTTATTTCTTATTTTTCAAAACAAACTATAACATAATGAGAATAAGGTAAGAGAAATGTAAGGAAACGAAGAAAAAAAAGGTGATTGTATTACCTTTAATATCCAAACTATATACAAAGGCAACCCACCAATACCATGAGACGTGTTTTAAATAAAATTGTTAATTTTATTTTGTTTTGTTAAGAATAGTTAAAACATTTTATATCAATTTAAAAAATACACGTGTTTTAAATAAAATTGTTAATTTTATTTTTTTTGTTAAGAATAGTTAAAACATTTTATATCAATTTAAAAAATAAACGTGTTTTAAATAAAATTGTTAATTTTATTTTTTTTTGTTAAGAATAGTTAAAACATTTTATATCAATTTAAAAAATAGAATAAAATAAAATAATTTTCATTTCATTTAAATCTCGGAATGTTCTAGTTTTATTTTACATGTTTCATTCCGCTCTTAAAAAACCTTTGAATCAAATTAAATCATCCAAGTATAAACTATAAAAAATTCTTTTTCATTACTATTTTCAATAACAATAATATTAAAAATAATTATTACTATTTTCATTAACAATAATATTAATTTTTTAAAATTATATTTATCACTAATATATATGATTTATATTCATATTACTTTTTTCATGTTTATATTTTGTAGGAATTTAAACAAAACAACTCATTAACCTTGATAACATTAACTTATTAAATGAATGAATTTGTGAAGAATCTAGCCTTCTTAATAGAGAGGATATAAGTTATGAGACTATTAAAGCACCTTTGTCTACTTTAATTTTAAAGGATAAAAAAATATGTTTTGATGATGGGAAAGAGTTTGGTGAAAATAATCAATTATTGAAATATTTAGATGGTGACTTTCCCTATGTACCACCATAACATCAAAGTTCTTATTTTTATTTTAATGATAAAGATGATGTTTGATTTATGTTAAAACATTTTATTTCATAATATTTTGGTATTTTATTTAAATTAAATTATTTTAAGTTAAAGTTTTATTTAATCTTAACTATTTAGAAATATTTTAAATTTTAAAATTGTATTTGTTTGATATTATATAATTTATAATTAATTTATCTTAAATTTGAATTATGTTTGTTAAATTATATATATATATGCATGAATAGTACAACTCCAAAACTACACATCAAAACGCTTCAAAACCGAAATATTTTATTCAATTTGAAAAAAAAAATACTTAATGATACAGAATTGAAAACCTTGGTTTTAAATTAAAATCCATAAAATTATGCATCCTATTCAAGAATATACAAAACAACTCATATTAAAAAATATATATGTAAACATTAATTGGATATTTCTATTCACATATGGAGTTTATGATGAATATATATTAATTAATGCCAATACTTCGTTAAATATATTCATTTTTTTCTAGAAAAAAAAGAAGTAAATATTTTCTACCTTGTAGTTTATATTAAATCAGCAAAGATTGTGCTTGTCATCCTTTCAGCTAATCTTCAAAGATTATGTATATTCAACTTTTTTAATCATTATCTAATTATAATTAATATTAAATTTATAAAACGCTTAAGCGTATTAAGTTGCTTATAATAATAATGATTCTTAAAAAAAAGATATTATATTTAATTAAAAAAAAGGATTTGATAGGAAGATAATAAGATGTAAATGATACATAATCAAATTATTATATTGACAACTTAAAGAGTAAGAATAAAATGATCAGAAAACTAAAATAAATTGGATTAGTGAACAATATAGCATTGATTGGTACAAAAACAACGTATTTCAGTTTGTGGAATTCACAAATTACATAATCCACTCGAATGGGGTTTTTATAGAAAGAAAATCCCGAGATAAAGTTTTCTATAAAGCTAGCATCACTGTAGATTATCCTGCCTGAAAAGCTAGCCAAGGCCAAATGCAGTGGTTTTGGCAAGACTCTTGAAACGGCACAACCTCTTGCTATATATATATATATATATATATAATACGACGGGCACCATATGCTAAAATATGATCCAAACGAAAATGATTTCTTTCACCGGACATTTCATACTGCTAGTGTTATTATCTCTGTCGCTGATCATAACTAGCTGCGATGCAATTTGTCCATATACATCAACTCATTTAAATAACCTAAGCCTTGGACCTTACAATCCATTGCAAATCCAAGGACGACGATCTTGGTCAGCATGTAGTCCCTTTTGGTGGCGAATATACAATTGATTTCTGCACCAACTTCTGGAGAACCACATTGTTCTTCTGTGGCATGTCATGGTCATGTGAATTCCATTGGTTTGATATCTACGATGCTTCCAGGGATCCTTATTGTGGCGACTGCAATTGGACAATACAAGCAACTGGGCCATGCGTGGATTATTATAAATATATTTGGAAGGAATTCGCATGTTATTCTTGGAATAATAAGCCATATCTTCATTAAAGTGCGAGCTAGCTCTCTATGTATCTCATCCCCTTTGTTTAATTTGCTAGCTGCATAAAATGGAGGCAACAAAAAAAAAATTATACCATGTATTGATAATGAATTTCTCCACCCATTAGAGCATTTTCTTTTCATTATTTAGATAATTTTTTAAGGAATAACATTGTTTTGGTTGTGATCATCAGGATTTACCATTGCTTGTAAAATTCGGAGACGTAATATATTTTATGCTGGTTGTTACAAAATATAATATTATAATTTATTTTGGGTACGTCTACCCTAGATAATCTAGATTTAGTTATCGCATGAATACAGATATTAATGTTATAAAACCTGATTTGGTTTTATAACTCAACCCGGTGATTCATTGATTCAAGATATAATCCAGTTTGGTTTTTATATTGAATTGGATATAAATTACCCTAATTAACCCTCTATCATGTCGACCCAATAAAAAATTTAAATGAGATTTGGTTTGATTTTAAAAAAAAAAAGGAATCTAAAGTAATGCCATTTCAAAAAGAAATTAAATAAAATTTTAAAATAATATTATTTTAGTTTGATTAAGATTAACTCAACCCAGCTCTTTTAACTTATAACCCGGTGCTTGAACTAAACCCACTTCTATAACTATGATAAATACTAAGTATTTTTAAGAAATTAGTTCAATTATCTTTTGATTAAATATGTGAAGGTGGTAATATCCTATTTCACCGTTCTCTCTGTTCTCCATGGTATATGCGATGAGTGCACGAGAGATGTTATGAAGTTTAGGGAAGCAAGGGTAGCCATCCTAATGAGAAGGTAGTATTAAATAAAGGTTATGAGTTTTTTAGGTAGTGTTCGATTAGTATTTTATCATTAATCAAATTATTACACCACAATAAACTTTTGACAAGTCAAGAGTAATAAGAATATTTCGACAAGTAGTTAGAGTAAGAAGAATAAAATGGGAAAACTAAAATAGATTAGATTAGTGAATAATTTATAAAGCATTGATTAATACAAAAATATCGTGTTTCAATAAAGAGAAAGCTTGATGATAACTTGTAGAATTCACGAACACGATCCTGCCAAAACATTTTTATTTTTATTTTTGGAAAGATGATTTTGGGATATAATTTTCTATAAAATTATCATCGCTCAATATTGTCCTGCCTAAACAGCTAGCCAGATGCATGAACCAATTTAGTAGTAATTATCACTAATTCATTGTAGCCAAGTGCAGTTTGGCAAAATATACAAGGAAGAAACCCTTGAAACGGCACAACCATTTGCTATATAATACGAAGAGCCACCGTATACTAAAGCCTATAAGTAAGTTGGATTTGCGCGAATACTAAAAAAGAATCCAAACTAAACAGATCAAAATCTTCTTACAGACATGATTTCTTTCACCAGCCATTTCGCCCTACTGATATTATTATCCCTGTTGCTGCTGATCATAGCTACGTGTGATGCAGGTTGTCTATGGAAACCAACAAATTTAAATATCAATAATGACATAGGCCCAGGCTTGGACCTTACAATCCATTGCAAATCCAAAAACGACGATCTTGGGCAGCATGTAGTCCCTTTTGGTGGCGAATATACAATTGATTTTTGCTCCAACTTTTGGAGAAGCACGCTGTTCTTCTGTGGCGTGTCATGGTCAGGAAAACTCCATTGGTTTGATGTCTACGATGCTTCCAGGGATTCTAGTCGCTGTGGGAATTGCAATTGGACAATACATGCAACTGGGCCATGCATGGATTATTATAATTATTATACAAAGGAATTTGTATGTTATCCTTGGAATGACGGCAAGGCATATCTGCACTAAAGCGCTAGTCGTATAGCTCTGTCTCCTGTGTTCAATTTACCAGCTTCATAAAGCGGAGACCACCAAAAAATAAGTTTACTATATAGTATTGAGTTTCTCCACTCATTTGGAGTGTTTTCTTTTCATGATTTACATATTCTTTTCAGGGAATAACAGTATTGTGGTTGTGATAATCATGATTTGCCGTTGATTACAAAGCTCAGAGGCGTATATTTTTGTGTTATAGAATATAATCAGTCAATATAATATCCGTGTTACGATATGCAATGTTTATTTGGCAACGCATTTCACCAACAAAAACTGCTTTGTTCAACAATATTGTACTCCTGTACTTATCGGAAGGAAAAACATTATTTTAGCTGTGATCATCATGATTCACCGTTGCTTGTAAAATCCAGAGACTCCACATATTTGATAGCCATAATTATCATTAGATTTTTGGAGTTTAGGGAAGCAAGAGTAGCCATCCTGATCAGAAGGATTAACGAGGTAGGCAAAGGACGATGGATTAATTATGATAAAGGGGAACCACTTACTACTCGTTAATTATTTAAATAAGTCCTCAATTAAGTCCCCAAACTATTAATTTTATCATCCTTTGGTGATCCCTAATCTATGTACTTTCCACTTATTAGTTGTTAATTATCATTGTTAACATGGTTCTCCCGATTAGATTTTTAATAACCCAGATGAATTAATCAAATCGGCCTAAACTCTATCAGGTTAATATATATATATATATATATATATATAAAGAAAACAACATCATTTTAATAAAAAAAAAATAATTAACTCGGTGATTTATTAGCTACTCTTCTCTATAACAGTACCCCCAAATCAATTCCCATAATTATGGCTATCACTGTGCAAAAACAAAAGTTAAAGTATAAAATTGCTTAAATGTATATCCATGCCTAATATGGTCGGTGGGACAACTTTTCTGATGAAGGACATATTTTTTCAGATTTTCCTTAAATATTGGGTTAGCAGGCTCTATTACAGTATTTCCATCCATACAATTTAGGAAAAGATAACAATATTTTCTAAATTGACTAAGGCCCGTTTATTTGTTTAAAAGTAGATTTTTTTTTTGAAAAATAAATTTTAAAAAAGTAAATTATTTTTTTTATGTTTGGTAGTGTAATAGAAAATAAGTTGGAAAATATTTTTTAGTATTTAGTTATGTCATGAAAGATGAGCTGAAAAATAATTTATTAATGTTTTATTTTTTACAAGTTTATTAAAATAATGAGTAATAAATTTTATAAATTAAAAATTTAAATGCAAATGAAATTGAAAAAAATATAATTTCATAAATGATCTTAAATAAAATAAATAATAATAAAAATAATAGAGATCAAATCTTAAAAATAAAAAATTAAAAGATTAAAAAATTAAAATAATAATAATTAATATTTTATAAATTATTTCAAATAAAATAAATAAAAATCAAAAGAATTAGGATCAAATTTCATAGATAAAAAATTTCAACTAAAAAATTAATTTGGAAAAAACAAATAACAATTATAAAAATAAGGACCAAAGTTAATATAAAAATTAAATTCTAAGGGATAAAATTGAAAAATAAATATTCAAAATAATATATATATATATAGTAATAAAAAATTTGAAGATCAAATTTAATATAATTAGCTAATAATATGATATTTTTTAAAAATTTTATAATTTCTAGAAATTATTTTTTATTTACTAAAAGATATTTTTTGTTCATTAGTTTTTCTCATAACAAATAAATATATAAAAATTTAAAATATAATTTTATTAAAATATTTTTTTACAAACAAACAAACATAGTATGTATTATTGTTGTTGTTATTATTAAAAATGATATTTTGTTTAAAATTATTCATGACAATTACGATGATGCTAGCTAGAACGCAGACCAGAAAAGAAATTAAAAGATTTATTGTGAATACAGAATACCATCCAATTGTTTTCAAATTCGAGGAACCAAGATTTCATTTGTAAGACACACACATGTATACATACATGAACACACACACACACACACACACAGATATATATATATATATATGAAAAGAAATATAAATATAATACAAGTATATATAGTTAAGATATAATTAATAGTTAATGACAGACAAATTACAAGGAAAAGGACAGCTGTAAGGCCTGTGTATCTAGTATGAAATCTTAATCACACAAATACATAGATTTAATCATCCTTTCTTGATTACGGAAGGTCTCTCTAATCCAAAAGGTGTAAGGCCCCTCATCCAAAATGTGTACACGTAATAAAATACTTAAATTAATTGCCATGTATTTCGTCCTCAATTAATCGTCCTTGTAGGCAACAAAAAAGCATGCATGCATGTATGGTGAGAAGTAATAAATAGAAATTAAAACATCAGAATTGAATGTCACTACGCTGTTCTTCGACGTTGCTAAAACGGATCATCAGATCCCAAATCACAGTTGGAAAATACAGGGGGGGAAGGGTCTTACATATTCACCATGCATGTAGGCAGCCTATAAATAAGAGGCATGCGTTAAAAAAAAAATCAAAATCAAAATATTATACAAAAGAAAAACTCTTAATCATACGAGCATGAATCCCTCTATCACAAGGCATTTCATTCTGCTAATATCATCTTTGTTACTGGTCTTTACTACTTGTGATGCATTTTGTTTTCTTCGAACAAGTGTAAATTTGAAGATCACAAACCAGTTGGGTTCAGGCCTGGACCTCGCCATCCACTGCAAATCGAAAGTTGAAGACCTTGGCGTGCACGTAGTCCCTTTTGATGGCTATTACACACTGAGTTTTTGTTCCAATGCTTGGGGAACTACACAATACTTCTGCGGCGTGACATGGTCTGGTAAACTCCATTGGTTTGATTTCTTCATTGCTAGAAGGGACTCTTTTCGCTGTGGTAAGTGCACTTGGAGAATACTTCCAAGAGGCCCTTGTATGACTTACAATACTGGTGGGTTAAGAGAGTACAAATGTTACCATTGGAATGGCGATCAGGTATTTTAGAAATCTCGTAGCATAAAATAGAGTTAAATGTGGTTCTCCACAAATTAGAAATGCAATTTGTTTACTCCTATACTCCATGTTTTTGACTCAATGAATAAATTTATTAATTTTTCTTGTTTTGCCGTTAAATTAGCAGTTTTCTTTGTCATTGTAAGAATCTCCTCTAGGCCGTGACTAATTAAGTCCCTTCATGTACAAATTATGAGCTGTTGATTGTCAGTATAGAGATTAAATATTGATATGATCTGCTGAGGTGATATTCTAGCCAAATATGGTCGTAATAATGGTGATTAAAACCGAAATTAGAAGATTATGCAATTTATCAAATGAATAAGATCAACATTAAGAGTTAAATCAAACTAATTAAACGTTTGTGTTTGTTAGAGAATAATATAAATTATATCTAAGGATTTCACCTAATAGTTTAAACTATTAGGTTGAAATAATTCTTTGATATGATATCAGAATTTTAATGACAAAGTGGTCACGAGTTTGAATATAATTTGATAAAAATCAAGCGTAAAGTACTGTAAACTTATACAAGTTTAAAGTTCAAAAAAAAATTATTTGAGAGGATATATTGAATAATATAAATCATATCTTAAAACTTCTCGTAACAGTTTAAACTATTAGGTTGAGATGATTTCTTAACTTAGTATCCTAAAAACATAGCCTCCAAAATTAATTAATACATAAGCGAGTAATCGCGTAATGATAATATTATTATGGAATTAATTCATTTGTTGAAAAAACATCAATCAAGTAATGTTAGAGGTGGTCATTTTTTATTCGGTTCGGTTTTTATCAAAAAAAATAATGAAACTAAAATTTTAAAAAAAAAATTAAAACAAGTTTAAACTTATCGATTTCGATTCGGTTCAGTTTGGTTTTTTAAGACAAAAACTAATTCAAACCGATTTGGCTTGATTTTTGATTTAGCTCGATTCTTTTAGGTTGGGGTTCGGTTTGTTTTTTTATTTCAAGACTTTTAAAATTGAAACCGAATCGAATTTTAATCTGTTTAATTATTTTTTTTGTGATTTGATTTTTTTAGTTATTTTTTTAATTTTTTTGGTTTAATTAGTTTTTAGATTTTTTTTCTAACCCTTAATTAATATATTTTTGACTTTCCAACTTTGAAATACATGCAAGAAGCCCGATAGGAAAAGGAGTTACCATCAATTTGGAAATATTACACGCACTTCCAAATCAATAATTTTAGGGTATTTTTTTAATGTTGAAGCAGTATTAGAACAGAGAGAACGTGTCCTCTACTCTTTTATATTTTGAAACGATAGAAAATCGTTCAGATTATTCAATTACAGACAGATTTAGTTTCATAGCAATTAATCTGGTAGTGAAAAAATCATTAGTATCAGGGGTGATGCAATTTGGAAAGAAGGGTAAATCATCATCATTAAATTTCTTCGTCTCCTCTGTTTATGTGAAATATAAATAAATAACAATGAATACTTGCAGTGGCGGAGCCACTGAGGAACAAAAGGGGCCATTTGCCCCCTTAACTTTTTTTTTTAATACTAATATATTAGTTTAGAAAATTGTTGCTGTAGGGGAAGGAAAAAGAGAATTTGTTATTGTTGATATTTGTTAACTTATATATTAATATAATATAATATATACAGTTCATTCAATAATTTCTTTTTCTTTTTAATATATAATATATATACACAGCTCATTCATAAATTTTTTCTCTTTTTTTTTGTTTCAATATTAAATCAATGCTACAATCTTAAAAATATGGAATTCTCTTCTTAACGAAGAGTATTTTTGTTCTTTGTCTTTACTGTTTTGTTCTTTTCATAAGCTGTTATATTATTTTATATATATATATATATATATATATAAGTTGTTATTCTTTACCTCTCTGGTATGCAAATTTTTCATTAGTTGTTATTCTCTACCTCTCTGGTATGCAAATTTTTCATTAAGTATAGTTAAACAATTATTTTTTTTTGTTATAAATTTTAGATAAATTTTCTTTATTTTTTGTATTTATTTCATTGTTTAATTTTAATTTTATTCTTTTATAATTAGTTACTAAAAATATTAGGGTTTATTTCATTGCAAGTAGAAAAACAATATGTTAGAATTATTGAAGGACTTGAAAATAAAGAAATTTCTAGTGAACGAGACTTGAATAAACAAACTTCTCTTATAAGGTATAGTGATACTCGTTGGGGCTCCCACTATATTACAATTATTCGTTCACTTGCAATATTTTCATTAATTCTTGATGTGCTTGAGATTATAAGGAAGGATAGGATGAACTCAGAACAAAGAACAGAAGCAGTCGTTTTAATAGATATTATGGAATCATTTAAATTTGAATTTATGCTTTATTGTTTGAGAAGGATACTAGCAGTTACTAATGAGTTCTCACAAACATTATAAAGAAAAGATCAAGACATAAAAAATGCTATGAGTTTATTAAAAGCATCAAAGGAACGATTCAAAATAATGAGAGAAAATGATTGGGAATCTTTACTGGAAGAAGTGTTATCTTTTTGCATCAAACATGATATTGATATTCTAAACATGGAT
>NW_011499850.1:318032-326103 GCF_000495115.2 Populus euphratica | reverse complement strand
TTTTTTTATGCTTTCAATAAAGTAAAGCTTCTTCGCCTTGCTCTTTTTTATCCTAATAAATTCTTTATAGTGGACCTTATGGTATTTAGTGACCAACTTATTATGTATATTATTGATCTACGTGGTGATAATGGGTTTTCTGTTATTGAAGGTATTGCTAGTCTTGTAGAGAAAATGGTAAAAACAAAGAAGAATTTGATATTTCCATTAGTATATATGCTTATCAAATTGTCATTACTTCTACTAGTTGAAACTGCTACAGTGAAGAGAGTTTTTTCTACTATGTATATTGTCAAAAGTAGATTGCAGAATAGAATGGGAGATAAGTGGATAAATGAGTAAAATAGGATAGGAGATAAATGGATGAATGATAGTTTAGTTGTATACATTGGGAAATATATTTTTAATAAGATTAATAATAAAGCTATTATGAAACGGTTTTAAAATATGAAAACTTGAAAAGAATAATTATAATGTAAGTTTTTTCAGTTTAAAAGTATTTTTAAATTAATTTTAATTGATACGAATTAGTATATAATTTTGAATTGATTTTTAATGTATATCTATATAATATAAGATTTGTTAATAATTCCCTTTCTCATTGGAAAAACTCTGGCTTCGCCACTAAATACTTGGAGCGGGCTGATCTTGAGAGTTTGAAATATAATAAGCTATATATATCAGTCTATTACTTAATTCATGAATTTTATTTAATAAGAAAATAAATAAGTTTATCTCATAGTCATCCTTGTTTCTTCTTTTTTTTTTTAATTTTTCCGTAGTTGAACAGCGCGTTTGGTATTATGTTTAAAAAGTGTTTTTGAAAAAATTTAAAGTTTTTTTTATTTTAAATTAATATTTTTTTTTATTTTCAAATTATTTTAATGTGTTGATCTCAAAAATAATTTTTAAAAATAAAAAAATATTATTAATATATTTTTTTAAATAAAAAATATTTTAAAAAACAACAATAATTATACTCCAAGATATGCTCGAAGTTCGATCTATTTTTTTTAAAGAAAAAACCATTAAAATGTTATGAATTAGGTTAATGAAAAGGACACCGAGTCAAGCATTTCATGACGAACATTGCCGATCTTCTTTGCTTGCCTGTTTCATTCAAATGGATAATCAGTACTTGATTCTACCTTTCATTGCGTGTCAAATTAAAAAGTATTACTTTTTGTATTTTTAGTTTGAATCACAATCTTAACTACTTAGGGTACTTTTAAGAGAATCAGTAGATGTTGTATTTTAAAATATTTTTAATTTAAAAATAATATATTTTAAATATTTTTAATTTATTTTTAATATTAATTAATTAAAATAAATTTTTTTTAAAAAAAAAATCAATTAAAATAATTTTTTTTTAAAAAAAAAAATGTTTGAATCTTGAAGCAAACGGGGCTTAGATAAACGATGTTGAATAGGTTTTGAGTTTGGAACTTGGATCATCATTATAAGGATAAGATGGCAGTCGCGGAAATAGAAAACGATGATGGTAGCCTCGTTTGTCCGCCGACTGATTTTATGGTGGTGCCACCGTCCACGTAACCCTTCTGGTGACAATAGCCAAACACAAATGAGGTGCAAATAGGAATCGACAGGTGGAACAACAAGAGCCATCTCTTTGCCTATCCTATTAATGCAATTATTATAATTAAATTTTTCGAGAAAAGATGTACCTGTCCTTTCCTTTCCTTTTTTTCAAACTTTTGAAAGAGGAGGAGGAAAATAAATAAGAAAATTGGACTAAAAATTCAAAGCTGAATTGACGTGGAGGATATATAATTATTAGAATTAAATTAAATTATGGACCCACACTCTAAGATGCTTTGAATTTTATTTTATCAGCTTCTTGATTTTTTTGGCTCCTTGTGCTTTATATGCTTTTCTATTGTATTTATTATTATTATTTTAAAAAAATTTCCTCCACAAAAATAATTAGAGTATATATATATCTTTCATTTGTTCATAATACTTTAATTTCATCTCCTTGCTATTAATTGATCCAATTTTATCCTTGATCCATTGATATAGTTAATCTCTCCACTTGTATTTGACATTCTAAATTACAATTCCGATCATTTACTGACGTTGCCATCCTTTTGGCTTCCAATTATTATTTTTTAAAAAAAAACTTCATTAAATAAACAATTAAATCTAACTTATTTATTTATGGTAAATGCATAAATTATATTGATAGTCTCAAATTATAGGTAATAATTTAATTTAAATTTGATAGACCAACCTCAACCTACTCAAATAAATAATTTTTTTAATAGATATTTAACTTTGAATGTCAAATAAAATATAAATATTATGAGATTCAACTCGGAACTAACTCGACACAGACATATTATATTTATAATTTTATTATTAAATATATATTTATATATTTTAAATATATATTATTATTTTATTTTATATTGAATAATAAATAATATTTAGATAATATATAAATACTTGAAATCTAATAAATAAAAATAAATATTTAAACTTTTTACTTAATGAATAATTTGTGAGATATAAATATAAAAAACTCAAACATAGAAATCTATTGTCGCATCTTTATCTAAAATTCACCTAAATAACTACCCCAATTATTGTAAGAATCCAAAGAGAGATAGTCAAATGGTTTTTTTGAGTGTCGGTGGATATACAAGGCGTGGCATTGGTACACAGTCTTCCTCCCTACATGTTGCAAGAGTTTCATGTGACAATATCGGGAGCAGCGTGTATTTTTTACCCTTGTTCTTGCCACAAAAATATTTTTTGGAGTATTTTATTTTATTCATTCATTCAATGCAATGATGCACATATTATTATTTCTTTGTTAATGAAGCATTCTCTTTATTATTTTCGTCCAAAAAAACACAAAAATCTAACATAATAATAACTAAAACTTATAATAAATTTTCAATTAAAGAAAAATTATTATCCATTTTACCATTCTAGCATGTTTGGTACTGCATTTTAAAAATATTATTAAAAATTTAAATTTTTTTACATTAAATTAATATATTTTAAATATTTTAAAATTATTTTGATATATTGATTGTAAAAATAATTTTTAAAAAATAAAAAATATTAATATATTTCTTTAAATAAAAAGTAATTATAACCATATTTTCAAATACACTAATGAAACAAAACTTTGTGAAATCTCTCCTTTATACAATAAAAAATGATAGAAATTGAAATATATAATATTCACATGTAATTGAACACGTGAAACTAATAATGACAAGGAGGAGAGGTTGAAATGATTTTGAGAAATCAACGACAAGATTGGAGCATCTGAAGGACCAAAACGAAATACACTCAATAAATAAATGACCTATATGCATCTTACTTTCGTCCTCACCCTAACAGTAATAAAACCCCACTCGAACATACTTGATTCAAGGCTTTAACGTTATTAAAAATAAATAGATTTTATTTTTTAAATATTTTTAATACGATATAAAAATATTTAATTTAAAATAAAATAAAATTTATTTCTCAAAAAAAGAAAAAAAACGAGAGCGTAAGGCTGCTCTCCCTCGCCCATAAAATCTGTATATTTTATTCGAACCCTCTAACGAAAACGTTGCAGAAGCGCCACATGCACACATTCTCTGCTCTCTTCTCCCGTGCTTTTCCGAAAAAGGAATCTTTTTCTCGTTCTCGCTGACTTTTCACCAGAACCAAATGGAATCTCCAGCACTAGCACTCCCGTGCCTCACTTAACTTCCTATCTCTCTTCAAAACCGTATCGCAGTTATCTTCCTCCACTGATTTCTGAAAACAGAACGCTAACAGCTGCTTGTTTCTCTTCTGAAAGATAAATTAGAGACAGATAGGAAATGTGGAGGTTAAAGATAGCAGCAGGAGGAAATCCATGGCTAAGAACGACGAATAATCATATCGGAAGACAGGTTTGGGAGTTCGATCCTACACTAACTCTATCTCCTCGAGAGATGGAAGAGATCGAAAATGCGCGTCGAAATTTTACGGAAAATAGGTTCCGATTCAAGCATAGCGCAGATCTAATCATGCGCATGCAGGTAAATTAGTTTAATTTAGAAAAAATTAATAATTCAAATTCGGTTGTTTCGGTTTTTTCTTTTTGTTTAGATTATAGTGAGTGGCATTATGGTAATTTTTGTTGGTGTGAAGTTTGAGAAGGAGAATCCGGTGCCGGAAGTGTTGCCGCAAGTGAAGGTGAACGAGAGCGAGGAGGTTACGGAGGAGGCGGTTGCTGCAACGTTGAAGAGAGCTTTGAATTTTTATTCAAGTATACAAGCTCATGATGGACATTGGCCTGGTGATTATGGCGGTCCTATGTTTCTGTTGCCTGGCTTGGTAATCTGTGATTTTCATTTGAATTTTAAACGAACTTTTTTAGCAGAGTTTGGGTTGTTTGTTTATTTTTTTGTTAGTGGATTCGTTGTTAGGTGATTACTTTGTCAATTACGGGAGCATTGAATGCAGTGTTATCGGATGAACATAAAAAGGAGATGATC
Source organism: Populus euphratica (assembly GCF_000495115.2). Classification (NCBI taxonomy): domain Eukaryota; kingdom Viridiplantae; phylum Streptophyta; class Magnoliopsida; order Malpighiales; family Salicaceae; genus Populus; species Populus euphratica. Next base: position 321,595 of record NW_011499850.1, on the reverse strand, counting down.
CGGTATCTCTACAATCACCAGGCATGTTTTTCATTTTTTCTGAAAAAATTCTAGCTTTATTGGGATTTAGTGTGATTTTTTTAACGTGGAGATGATTGTAATTTGCAGAACAGAGATGGGGGGTGGGGTTTGCATATTGAGGGACCGAGTACAATGTTTGGTTCCGTGCTGAGTTATATTACTTTAAGGTTGCTGGGAGAAGGGCCGAATGATGGAGATGGGGCTATGGACAAGGGGCATGATTGGATTCTGAACTATGATAACATCGTGGGGGAAAATGTGGCTTTCAGTTCAGTAATAAAAATCTCTTTTACTTTGGTTTTGAGTTTTTGTTTTGTTATGGGGGTTTTGTTTTATGTTTGAAGTTTTAATCGACGGCAACAGGTACTTGGAGTGTTTGAGTGGTCTGGAAATAATCCAATGCCCCCTGAGATGTGGCTTCTCCCTTATTTGCTCCCAGTCCATCCAGGTTCTTGCCTATTGACATGCCCTTTTAGTATTAGTTTTCTATTTCTATGTTTTTCACAATATTTTATCTCAACATTACCGACCTGTTTTTTTTATAGGCATGTTAATATGATTGGAAAGTGATATAATATTGTTTTCCCTTTGCAGGAAGGATGTGGTGTCACTGCCGGATGGTCTATCTGCCTATGTCTTACTTATATGGGAAGAGGTTTGTTGGCCCAATCACTCCTATAGTTTTATCTTTGCGAAAGGAGCTGTTCACTGTCCCATATCATGAAATAGACTGGAATCAAGCACGCAATCTGTGTGCTAAGGTTAGTAAATTGGTATCTTTAACCTTTGGAAAACTTAATTTACAGTTTCAAGAGTTACACCATTTACTTAAATGTGAAGATTTTTAGTGAATCTTTTGGATATTGAGATGAACAGCCATCTTAATTAGTATTCCTGTTTGATATATGGTAAATGCTGTTCTAAATATGTGTAAGATGTGTAGTCAAGGACCTCCGTGTTTTATTAGTCAAATGAGAAAAAAATATGATTAGCATACCAATAATAAAGATATGCAAATAATTTCCATCCATGACATGCTAATTCCCAAGATGCTTTGCCCTGAAAACAATGATCCAAAAAGTGATTACTTTGGCAGATGATGACATTATCAATGCCAACTTTTAGTTCCATTAGGTGCAGCTCGAGGACTTGTAATGATTAGTATAAGAGATGCTATACTCCTTAATTCTCTTGGATTTTTTCTTTTAGGGTGGATTTTCACTTTGTATTGCTTAAAAATACATCACTGAACTTTTGCAGGAGGACTTGTACTACCCTCACCCACTGGTGCAAGATGCACTATGGGCTTTACTTGACAAGGCTGCTGAACCAGTTTTAATGCATTGGCCTGGAAAAAAGTTGAGAGAACAGGCTCTTCATACTGCAATGGAGCACATACACTATGAAGATGAAAATACTCGATATATTTGCATAGGACCTGTAAATAAGGTATGCATTTTAACTTGGTTAATGTTGTCAAAATTTGATTCTTAATTTGAAATTGTGAAGAGAAAATGATCTTTTAAAGTAACATGTTCTGTCTTTTTCAGATATGCCATGAATGTGATTCCGTTTGTGCTTGGTTTGATGTCTCTTTTAGATGATTTTTTTCACTTTCCTTTGGTCCTTTCATTTTCTTGAAATCATTTTCCAATATATATGACTTGATTTGTCAATATTTAGCAGCAGTCCATGCATGTGGGAAAATGCCATCAACAATATTGCATTTAGGCTACAATGGATGTCTTCTTTGTTTTGCTAACCTCTTTTTTTTGGTATGCAGGTGTTAAATATGCTATGCTGTTGGGTGGAAGACCCTAACTCTGAAGCTTTCAAGTTGCATCTTCCTAGAATACAGGATTACCTCTGGCTTGCTGAAGATGGAATGAAAATGCAGGTCCACAAATCCTAATTTCCATTCTCTTAGTCTGAATTTCTTTTTTTCTAATTGTTGCTTTCACAAACAGTGGGTGGGTGTTAAAAAGGAATATTGGGGGAAAGTTACTGATAGACTGTTTTACTTGATAAGCATTCAAGCAAGTCATAATTTGCAAAGATTTACAATAAAATGAGTTGGATTTTTAATTCATATTGTTTGCTGTCTTTTCAATGCATGCGAGCTATGTTGTTGAAAACTCTTGTGAGTTCCTATTGGCAATAGCTTTGTTTCTTATGTTTTATCATACTGTGCACTACGAGGCCTACACTACAAGCTAAGTAGACATGATAATTTTGTTCCAGGGTTACAATGGAAGTCAATTGTGGGACACTTCTTTTGCTGTTCAAGCAATTATTTCAACTAAGCTTGTGGAGGAATATGGTCCAACTTTAAGAAAAGCACATGCATATATTAAAAATTCACAGGTGTGTGCTTGTGTTTATATATATATAATTCATTGACGTTTCATGTCAGAGAACTTGTAATTATGTTGTCTCTTAACTACTCAAACTTGAAAGTTGTTGATCCATTTATCTTTGCTGTGAAGGTTTTGGAAGATTGCCCTGGAGATCTTAGTTTATGGTATCGCCATATTTCCAAAGGTGCATGGCCTTTCTCAACTGCAGATCATGGATGGCCCATCTCAGATTGCACAGCAGAAGGACTAAAAGTAGGGGCTGATCAAATTAAAAGAGTTCATTAAGCTTGTTTTATTTCTGATACTTATCCATCCAATCTTTTGCAGGCTGCTCTCTTATTATCAAAAATTACACCTGAGATTGTTGGGGAACCATTAGCTGCAAACCGATTTTATGATGCAGTGAATGTCATCCTCTCATTACAGGTAATTGGTGACTTAATGATAATGTTGGTGAATCGATTTCATAGTCTGCATTAATGTGACAATATGCAGACATTCATGCTTTGCAACATATAGGTCCTGAGTGTTTAGCCAAAAGATATAAAATTCCACTACATCAACTATACCAAAGGCTGTCACATATATAAAGTGGAGTTCTGGAAAGGAGAATTTGGGGAGAACCCTGTCTTTGAGCATATTTATATTCTAAATTATTGGTCTTGAGACTCAAACTTGCAACCACAAGTCGTCATACCCAAGACTTTAACCTTTATTATCTTAGTTCTTTTTATCCATTTTTTTTTTAACTTTTACCATAAAAGGTATTCAAAAAATGATTTCTTCTCAAAGTTCAGCATTATTACTTATATTCTTCAAAAAGGGACTGGGAAAATTATTGAAGGGGAACAATCTCCTTTAATGAACTTGTTCTTATTCAAGCACTTAAAAGTCTCGTGGCTGATTGTCTTTTGTTCTTATAATTTGGGCAATGGTATATTGTCATAAATTGTTATCAGATTTTCTTACTTGAAGTTGGATGCTATGCCAGAAGAAATGGTTCTTTGACATGTGAAAGCTATGATAGATCATTGGGTATTTTGCAGGGAGTAGGGATTAGGGAAACATCTACTGTTATGAGAAAAAGTGAATCATTTAGATTTTCTTTTCAGAGATTTTTTTGTTAACTCTGTATTCTATTCAATGGAAAACCTATTCTTGATTCAACTGAACGCTCATTCCTGC
>NW_011499850.1:314345-317993 GCF_000495115.2 Populus euphratica | reverse complement strand
CTGCTTTTTGCAGAATGGGGATGGTGGCTTTGCGACATATGAGCTCACAAGATCTTACAGCTGGTTAGAGGTGATTACCTCGACAAATTCATTTATAGCTCTTCCACATTTTTACACTTAAAGAAGATAATTTTGGCATGGATCAATAGAAAGCCTGTCCTTTTATAATTTCTGACCTCATGTCAGATCGAATATTTTAACATTTATAACATGATCAATAGGCCTTGTTTTCTAGCTCCTTGTAAAGGTAGAGGCTGTTTGATGTCTATGTTATCCAAAAAAAAAAAAATTCTACCCATAAAGTGGTTCATTTGAATTTGTTTACTGTGTTTTCTTTACCTGATAATGAAGCTATGGACTATAGAACACCAGGTTCACCTGTGCACATTATGCGAGCCCCTTGCTAAACTAAATCCTTACATTGTTGGAATGATGAAGGAACACAATGATCCTAAGTGAGCATCTTGAGTCATCAGTTTGATGATTTGCTTGAAGAAATGATCTGTTTATATTGATTGTTATACAATGAATCATAACTCCCTTTTTTCTCTTTGCAGTAGCAATGAACTTCTTAACTGTACTCTATCATGGTAATTGGATTATATATCTGAATACTACTTTTTTTCTCACTCACTCATTTTTCACTTTACCATTGTCAGTTGATCAACCCTGCTGAAACTTTTGGCGACATTGTTATTGATTACCCGTAAGATATCAGCGTTTTGCATTATATCTGCTGTGATATTCATCTGTCCATTCCATTGCTTCATTTGAAAGCTAATTATGGTATTTCTATAGATACGTTGAATGTACTTCAGCTGCAATTCAAGCTTTGGTTTCATTTAAGAAATTATATCCTGGACATCGGCAAGAAGAAATAGAAAGATGTATCAGAAAGGCAACTAAGTTCATTGAAAGTATCCAGGAGAAGGATGGCTCATGGTTTGCTCCTTTTCCATTAAAAACCTGTAGTTGGAGGACTGGTTGATTATATAGTCATTAATGTGTCACTGTCACTGCTTTCCTATTTTCTATCTATGCCTAGTAAAGATTGCTTTTTCAACAATTTCTTTAAGTGCCTAAGATACATGGTTTCAATAACTTCAACTGATGAAATAACCAGTCCTTTAATATCTTAAATTGCTAAACAGGTATGGCTCATGGGGTGTTTGCTTCACCTATGGCACATGGTTCGGCATAAATGGACTGGTGGCTGCTGGAAATGTTTTTAATGATAACTCCAGTATCCGCAAAGCCTGTGATTTTCTGCTATCCAAACAATGTTCTTCTGGTGGCTGGGGAGAGAGTTATTTTTCATGTCAAAACAAGGTTAGATGCTTGTACTGTCAAATATTTGTTCCCTTTTCCCACCTCTGATGCACGTCATGTGTAATCATTTATGTTTCTTGAGTTTTTATGTTATATCCATATATTTTCTTTGATTCAAGTTTTGTACTACATATATTTCTTGTTCCAATAGTTTTTGTTTTTGCACAGGTTTATTCAAATCTTGAAGGGAACAAGAGTCATGTGGTAAACACAGCATGGGCTATGTTGGCTCTCATTGAAGCTGGGCAGGTATAGCAAATTTCACTGTTTTGACATTGAATTATGCATTTCTTATTACGACTCTTCATTTGATACATGGAGTGTTACATCATCTGAAGTCTTTAAAATTGACTGGTATCATACTGTAAGTAATCAGGATTTGGAGAAAGAAAAGGAATGTCCTCTCTACAGTAATATTCTTAAAATCACTTTGACCACATTCATAACTTGTATGTTGTATCTAACTTGTGTGATTGATTATACGGGGCATTTGACATTGTAATTGCATTCCACGGTATTGATGTGCTAGCAAGCTCTATTTTTTCCTGTCTTGTGCATGCAAATTTGTTTAATATGCCATTAAACATGCAGGCTGAGAGAGATCCAGAACCGTTGCACCGTGCAGCGAGGTTCTTGATAAATTCCCAAATGGAAAATGGAGATTTTCCGCAGCAGGTAATTCTATACCTACTCTTTGAGCACTTCTTTATCTTAATCATCATTGGGCAGTGTGGTTCTTTACTTCATACGGTCATGTACGTTTACTCATATCCTCTATCCTTGCCTGTTCTTGTTCTCCAATGCTCTTCACACACTTAAAATCTTTATTCTTTTTCCTCGGCACAGGAAATCATGGGAGTTTTCAACAGGAATTGTATGATAACATACGCTGCCTACAGGGACATTTTCCCCATCTGGGCATTGGGAGAATACCGGTGTCGGGTGTTGCAGACAAAGGCTTCATAAGAGTACCTTGCCTATCCGATACCATTTTCAATGCTTTGCGCCTCCATTGTTTGTTTCTTTCAGGCTCAATGCATCTCCTCATATCTTGGAATTTCACGAGGAACGAGCTGTAACCTTGTTTGTTTCTTTCAGTCTGCACATAGAAATGCATCCATTTGATGTTTTAATTAAAAAAAAAAATGCAAAAACCAATCACATCATGAGCTCTTCAAACTAAAAGATCCCTTCAAGTAATTCTACACGAATAGGGCTTGCAAATAATCAAGTCCACCCTGAAATGCATCTATTTGATGCTTAAAAATGGAAAATGCATCTATTTGCAAATAATCAACTACATTATGAACTCTTCAAGCTGAAAAATCTCCCAAGTAATTCAAGTCAAACCTCGGGAGACATGTAACTTAAAGATTTTATACCCCAGGCTTGATGGGAATCTTCAATGCTTAATTATATTGCGTTGTAACCATTGATATCAAAATTTTGAGTTTACCACTACTCATGTATATCAAATATAAAATCAAATTAAAAACTAATAAATTATATTTGACTCGTGCAATCTGTAATGAGATTGAATTTACAAGTTTATAAGAAATATGAATGCTATGTAAGATATAGGCAGTTTTCTTATTTTTATATGAATAACCGGTAGACCAGTTTTGGATTTCCTGTAAACCAGTTAATCGGCTATCATGTTATTTGAACTTTTTATATATTTTAAAGTGTCTGAATTTTTTTATTTTATTCTTGTTTTATTATTATTTATTACTTGATGGTTAAAATTATTAATATATAATTAATTAAAAAATATTATAGAATTCATTGAATTTTTATTATCGTGTAAAAAAAAAGAGTTTTTTACATCCTTAGTGATTCCTTTCTCAGTAGGCATACGGCAGCAGCTTAATCTACCAGTTAACCAACCTCTTAAGTTCACTAATACATTGATCTTTGACTTTCTTAAATGAGAAGACTTTCAAGTTTAGAAAAAGTAAAGTAAAAGACTCTTTTTACTACATGTTAGCCGTGTCATAAAACCCATCAGCTTCACTTGCTAACGCGCCATCCTCGACCTCATGAGCCAATGTAAAAAAAAAAAAAGATAGAAAGTCATCGTGAATTATTTATGATAACCTTTTCGAAATTCACTTGATATAACTGTTAACTATATTATTTTTAAGTTTTTTTTTTTAACATTTTTTTTTTGCTTGCTGGAACTAATAATAACAATTAAGCCCATAAGTCAAAAGTTGTTCGTCCCGCACTCCAACATATTTACTTAATATTTAAGTCGAATTCTTACTAATCAAGTTGAGTGTTTGTTTTTTTTTTTGGGGGGGGGGGGGGCCCCCGCAC
>NW_011499850.1:304159-314266 GCF_000495115.2 Populus euphratica | reverse complement strand
TTTTTTTTTTTTTTTTGGGGGGGGGGGGGTCCCTGCACTATTTTCCTTGACCAACATATACAAGAAACACTTGCAGTCCTTTTATTGACCCGTTATTCGATCTACGTTAAAAAAAAAAATTACAAAAAATGATATTTGAGAAAGTTGCTATTATTTTTTTGGTTTGTTAGGAGGCTCGTTGGATATTGAGCTCCATAATAGAAGATAGCGATTCTGTATTATATAATTATCAAATCAAATATAGTTATTAGAACTCGAACCTGCTTCATTGAAGAAAGTCATCGACCGACGTTAGACTATATCTTCCTGCACGAAATGTGTTATTATTTTGGTAAGTTATTGAAGAGTTGAGCCACTAAAGTTGTTGTTGTGGTCCCTCTTTTATTTCCATCTTAATTGATCATTAACAGAAACACTACTGGCTAGAATTTATAATTTATTAACAAAATTTAAATATTTATAAGCTCAAATATAGTTAATTTTCAATAAAGGCACTAGAGGAGGAGAAGGTGTATTTTCGCCTAGATCATGGATGAATGAGATGTAGCAGATATACCATTCATTTATAATTTTATCTTCGGTACTAATAGGTAGAGTTCAACCGTCTTAACACTGAATCGTTCATAATCAGTAGATGAGTTGTTTGATCTATAACTTGTTGGTTTAAAATCGCTTTGAACTTCGAAGTTTGAGTGCTTCGAAGCATGTCCATCAGAAAAACATAGACTCTTAAACCATTAATAAACAAGTAAATGTGCATTATTGCCTAAGGCTTAGCTGACTTTAGACTTTGTGACACGTAACTCATCATAAAACAACTTTATATTTTTGCTATGATAAAATAAAGATATATTCATTTTAGCCTTGATATTGTCATTTATCTTCCCTTTCACGTCCATAACCATGTTAAAAATATTTTCAAACATGTTTTTTTTAATATGTATGAAATCAAGATTATGTCGTAGGATATTGGTCTTCCAATAAGGAAGTTTTCAAAAAATACTTTATTTTACCGAATTATGGGTCAAACCAAAATTAGAAAACCTTTGCTTACCGGATTGAAAACTAAACATAATGTCATCATACTACGACACCAAATCATACAATTTTTCACCCAAAAATAGCAACGATGTAATATCTATTTCAACTTTGCCAATAAAAAAGTCAGTTTTGCTCTTTCTAAACTTGTGATCTATTAGCAAAAACTATATGTGATAATAAAAAAGAAAAAGATGTTTTACCATCATTTATTAATATGCAAGCCTTGTTATTTTTCATACAGTATAGATATATTAATTTTCATTATGTGTTGTATTGAAAATTATTCATACTCAAGAAAATCATTGATTGTCCACATCAAAGCTGTCTTCATTTGAAAATTTTGTTTTCTCGATACATCATGTCAAATCCATGGATGACCACAACTCATTAGTCAATGGATGAAGACAAACATCAATATTTCACCTCGAACTATTAAGATTGAGTATAATCATAGATAAAAATATGAACTCCGGCCTTATACACTTTACCGGTGGTAAATTGTAAATTGTAAGTATTATCGGCCAACAAAAATAATGAGTGGAAAATTATTCGAATATATTGAATCTGTTTGTACATAACCCAAGATGCATGTTCTTTGATTCCACTAAAAAAACAAGGATGCACTTTATTAAAATATTTTCAGACTTTACCATCGAAAGGGTGCACCATCACTCCATTCACCAAATCATATGAGTGATATCATGTCATGTGTCTAGCAATTTTTGATGACATGAATAACCTTTGTATCTATGTGTGATAGGGAAGTATCTATATTTTCTATGTATAACAAGAGTTTTTCCCTTACTTGTTTTAGGTTTATAACAAGTATGCCCACATATTCTGCAACTTATGCACATTGCTAGAACTAAAAGTTGACCCAACTATCCTTTCTCATTATAGTTTTATGAGGAAGATATGGTTCTTCATGTACAAACAAACACGAGTATCTCTTTATGAATCCTTTTTTGTAGAAGATGCATTGTTACAACATTTGAATAGAGAAATATTTTTTTTTTACACTTCTTACATAGATATCTAATACCACGTTCATTTATATTTATTGGATTAGATAATGTATAATTAATAAAAACCTAAACCCCATTACAATAATACATCCTACAAAACCTTTCAGGTAAATCTCGATATATTCATGAACGATTATACATTACTTATGTCAAACCTATATAGAATATTGATGACAACATGTATAATTACTTAATTACATAAACTAAATAAATAACATAAAATTAATTTAACTCAAACTTATTCAAATTATTTTAATAATAAAACTAATTCATTATGAATTATCTAGATAAATTCAAAATTTTATATATATACTAAAAATTTCAACTTAACAATAAAATTTTAAAAAAATAAGCACATTAAATAAGCCATTATTTATTTCATCTCAAAACATCTAGGTCACAAATTTTAGAAAACTCAAACAAATTCTAACACGTACAAACTATATATTCATACAATAAATTTCTATGGGAAAAAGCTATAAAACAAGTAAATACCCAAAAAATACATATACTACAAAAATATATAATAAAAATTAAAATTCAATTCAAATAAAAAAAGTAGATAGTTTTACTTATTTAAAGTAAAAAATCCTCAATAAACTTGAAACCATAATAGAGATGCTGACAAATTAAGTATTAGGATGGCTGAATTTTTAGTGAGAGTTGATTTGTGTTAAAATTGAAAGGGTGTGGTGTTTGTTATGAGAAAAATAGAGAAGTGTTGTTGTAATGTTTTAAATTAAATATTATAAAAAGATTTAGTGATGAATTTAAATATATTAAATAATTTTGTTTGTAAAAATAATATATCATTGAATTTTTTTAATATTTTTCTTTTTTTTAATTATAATTATCTCAATATATTAAAAGAATACTTTCATCGTGTTTACCCATAATTATTGCAAGGGCATGGGCATATTCAATTGAAAAAATTTACCATAAAAGTCAATATGAATTGCGTGAAGTCCAAGAAAGAGTTGATGAAAACTGCTAGCGAAATTCCAGGTCTCTGTCTAGCTATCACTTACAGCAAAACCGTGTGTGTGTGTGTATCTTTACAGCACTCTTTCTTTACATTTCTTTTTAGGTGCTAGGTATTTCATGTTTTTTGGTGGATTAGGCCACACCTAGATTTGAACCGAGAAAAAAGGATTTGCAGTCCCTCACCTTACTGCTCGGCCATGTCGCTGTGTGCGCCTGTATGTCTATATATATATATTTCAAAAAAACAATTGAATTAATAATATATATTTGTTTACATCCGAATATATTGATTGTCTGCTCTATGATTGAGTTGCATAGTTTTCAAGGAGCATAGATGATGAAGAATTTGAGATTTGTATAACAGATTTTTAGTTCGAGTCGAAACATGTATTTTTTATAAAAATCTAGAATAATCGAGATTTTATTTATTTATCTGAACTCATAAAATATATTTTCTAAAATATAAGGTTTTCTCAAATTAAAAAACAAAAAAAGATTGGGCATAAGAAAAAGATTGTGTATCCATAAAATAAAATAAATTGCAGTGAGTTTGGTATGATCAGGGGACGTTTGCTCCATTTTCTATAACATTATGTAATTAATCAAGTAGTTCTTCCGTTACTGTTACATGATAGATATTGTGTATCCCTAAAATTGTACTTTGTTAGTTTGGTAGTAATTTTAATTATGGAATATTTCATTTATTTTCTTAAAATTGTTATTTGATTATTCTTATTCTTATTCTTATTTTTATTCTGTTTTCTTTTTCTTTTTCTTTTTCTTTTTCTTTTTCTTTTTGCCTTTTCATGTGGCATTTTCTATTCAAACTAAATGAAGAGATTTCTTATACATAAAGGGGCAGAAAGATGGTATGAAACAAGAAAGATTCTACAAGCAAGACAAATTAAGATAACAACATCAGTAAAATAATTAATATTTTTCTCTTTTTTTTGTTAAAATATCATTTTATTCATTCTACTACATACACACTTTTATAGATAGATAAGTATTTGATTATTATTTTAGTAAAAAACAGAACACAGATTGTTAAATTAGAGAGGATTATAAGAATTTATTTTATTTTAAAAGGACAGAACTCCACTTCAAAATAAAATTTATTTTTATATTTTTATTTTAATTCCTTCAATGAGATATGTTTTTATTCATTTTCTTGGGAAATTTTCAATAAGCAATAAGCAAGCATGCCCTAGGTCAACTCTCACTAGCGATCGATTTCTCAATACCGAAACCATTTTATCTTCCAATTTCCTCAGAATTAGAGTTGCAAATCTTTTTAAAAAATATTTTTCTTCATTTTAATTAATTAATAGCACTATCAGTCAATTTAAGTTATGTTTTTTTAATTCTATAGGAATTGTCTGGTAACTTACATCCTACCTACCAGATTGTACCGTCGCACCTAGCTAATTTACACAATTTGACTTAATTAATTTTGTAATCAGAATCCTAGTATACTTGTCTTGCGTAATTTTATTTGACCACTACAAGTATAAGACAGAAAATCTGCAATTACGTAGGTATTAAAAATCTAATGGAAAACAAGCTTCTGTTTTTGCAACAAAACCAGTTGATTTTGTCGTAGTTTCAAGTTCCGAACTAACTTGTGTCTATCCTGTCACTCCCTAGCTATAAATATTTAAAAACGAGGCCACTATATCGAGGTGGCTTCCGGGCATCTTTCTTAATGGAAAAACAGCACGCTGTTGCCTTGTTTTGCATGGAAGATTCAGTACTTCTCAACGAAATACATATATATATATAACCAAAATCTCACCTAATACTTATAGAAATGCTTCCATTTGCAAGTAATCAATCACATGTCGATCGTGAATCCTAATTAAGTGAGTGTGTGTGTGTGTGTGTGTGTGTGTATACACACACACATATATATATTATAAAGATCCATCATCAACAAGCGCTCAACTACCTAGAGCCCCAATAAATAATTAAAGATACAACTCGTAGGCTCCAGCCAAAAAATGACTTTTCTTTTGTACTTTCCTTAAACTAGGATTTTCCTCATACTTTTGAAGATAAACTATACGTACGTACCAATGTCCCACAGATTGGTTCTATTCAAAAAGATGTTCTCCAATTAACAACAAGAAAAAAGTTAATGTATTGGTTTGTCATGGAACTAGTTGATCAGCGCATTTCAAGAGTTAATGGGAGAAATCAAAAACCAAAACTAAGCTCTAAGATAATTCGAGGCAAGTATACAATGAAAAAACGTTTTGAAACGGTCCATGCTCCATGTATATAGCAGTTCATCAACGTTCATTTTCTCAATGAAGGGACGGGGAAAGGTAGCCGAAGTGGCGGCCACCGGGGATTCTCTGGCCCCCTTGTGGAATGGGCCAATGGTCAACCAGTAGATATATACATAATGTTCATATTCTTTTCAAAAGAGTTTCTCAAGCCTATTGGAGGAAGGAGGATGGGGGGTGGAGCCTAAAGTCAAATGGTGTTTGGAGAAGACTATCTTTTTTATTTTAAACTGATATTGAGCTATGGCCAGCTTAAGGTTTATAAAAGGCTACATTTGCACCCACTCATGGCTATGAGTTCAATACTTACATGAGCAACCTTGATCTCCAGCAACCATGAAGGTATTGAATCATCATATTGGCAATGGCTTCTGCATGCCTATCTTTATATATCTAGCTACCACATTCTATAGACAGAAAACCCTCACACTTGCTACATTTGCCACGTTAATCTTTTTTTTTTTTTTTGCTCTTAACAATCATGCAGAAAACAGTGCTAAAAGTCAATATCAATTGCATGAAATGCCAGACGGAGGTGCTGAAAACCGTTGCCAAGCTTGAAGGTGACTATATATGATAATTTTTATCTAAATTAGACCGTTCTCTCTTCACCTTGCAATTAAATTTTTTTAAAATCTAGATTTATTTTGTATATTTTTTTTATGCATTAACGTTATTAATTGTATCGATTTTGGCTTAACTATTTGTCTAGTTTCAATTTGACTCGCAAACAATTTTCTGTATCATTTTTATCTATAAACGATTTTGATTTCTCAATTAGAGCTTTCTCTTGGGATTCATGACAGAAAATATTAAGTTCTCCAAAATTGCAAGATGTAGAAAATATTGTAACTGTAGTTATGTCTATAAGTTGTTTTTGAGCTTGTAACAGGCATTGATGAGATAGCAGTTGATATTGCGAAGGGAACACTAACTGTAATTGGAGTTGTGGACCCAGTTCTGGTGGCTAAAAAGCTCAGAAAATCTGGAAAAATGGCAGAAGTAGTTAGTGTTGGGCCGCCTAAGAAAGAGCCAGACGATAAAAAAGTAGATTATACAACAGATGGCTTCCCCAGTTGTTGCAAGGAATGTGAGCTTGTTGCCATTGGCTTTCTCCCCCATTATCAGGCTCAGATTTGCTCCATTCTTTGAAGAAACGCAGCCCTTCAGCTGATATATATTATGCGATATTCTAATAAACTCTGCATCTTATATTTTCAAGATCATATTGACTTGTATTTGCTAATGTCGAAACAACGATCTAGTTGTCTGACTTCCTCGTTTTGCAGCAAGCATGTTGCTTGTTGAGAATGTACTAAGAAACATACTCATTGCCTATCATGACCCAATTTCTAAATTCATTATCGGTATATAGGTAAGTTTTTTCTCTAATATTTTATATTTATACAAATCCAAACTTATATATAAATTTATTACTAAAATAAATCAATCAAAGTTCAATACAATAGTAACAACAAAACTAACTTCATAATAATTAAATTGTTCTAATACAATATTTAATATAAATTTATAATTATGGAGCACTAACTAGATATAAAAAAAAAAAGATACAAATTACAACCAAAATAGCAAGTTATGAAGGTCCAACAAAAGTGACTTACTATCAAACTATACGCCTGAAAAAAATAAATCATAAGAGGGTGAGTTCAACAACTCAATAAGTAAATAACGTTCAATATAAACACATGAGATAATATATATAGCTCTAAGTTCTTATAGAAAGGTTTTTCAAATAGAAAATAACAAGAATATCATAAGATAAAACTTGTCAAAAAAATCAAAATACAATAAGCATGAGGCTCCATATAATGGGATGATCAATTCACATAGGTTAGTGACTCCTCCGACCAACTAAGGTTAAAATACGATGTGCACAAACACCAACACTACCCTGTTAGCATGCATATTTTGACTAGCGCATTATAAGTTCATAATCATAATCAAATAGACATGTTCAAATCTTAAGGCTCAACTCATGACATCAATCAAATAAGGAGTTATCAATTTAAAAGTTAATTCAAAATATATACTAGTTCATATCAACAATTCAGATTCAATAATTGATCATATTTTATCATAATAAGAATAATAATTAACATATATGTTATTAAGAAACATGATTCAATTCATATTAACAAATCAAATATTTATAATATTTATCATCCATATGAAAAATTATTCACTTATCTAACTCGATAGCAAACGACATTCAAAAGCAAATATTGAAGGAGATCTTACTAATGTCTCGCCAGTATAATATCAGGATTATCTAAATACAAAGAAAATGTATTCAAAAATAGCTCAAAAGAATATACAACATATTTAATACACTTAACTAATAGTCTATTTCATATATAATCTTATATGTTTTTAAACTAAACTAATCATTTTTTCTAAAAATCTAAAAGATAATATATAATAATAAAAATGATAAGACTTGATAATAATTCACTATATAACCCTCAATTATTCATCAAAGCAATCTGAAAAATCTAATATTACAACTAGTGACCAATCTAAAATTTATCATATTTCTAAAGGTCAAATTATAACTTTATTAAATTGAAGGACCAACTAAAAATATCATAAATTCATGAATATAGTGGAATTATATCCATAATTCATCCTTATTTCTGTCCAGAATCTCTAATTATGCTCCAGGGACCATTCTGGATTTAAAAAAAAAATTAGGGTCAAATTGTATTTTTTGTCAAATGGAAGAACCAAATTGAAAATGTTAAAAATTTATAATTATACTGGGATTCTCCCTATAATTCATCTTTTATTCTGTCCAAAATCTCAGAATATGCTTTAGAGATAATCTATAATTTTTTCAAAGTTTAGGGATTAAACTGTAATTTTCAGAAATTGAGAGACCAAACTGAAATTTTATCATCTTCAACCTCAAACCCAAAATTTCAATACTGTTCTTTCAAGATTTCTATTTTAAAATTCATAATTTACTCAAAATCATCATCTTTACCTACAATCTTCCATAATCAACTAAATAATTTGTTATCAATAACAATCAACCCATAACATTCAAATTATTTTATCAATATATATTTATATATTTATAAATCTAAATCTTGTCTTTAAACTTATTTTCTCAAAATCTCTTACTTTTCCCTTATTTTTCCCTCTTTTCTTTTCTTTTTCTTCTTCCTCCCTTCTCTCTCATGGTTCTCTCTCTAGAACACAAATTTTTCTTCTTTTTTTTTCTATTTATATTTATTAATTATTATTCAATTATCACAATGCCGTTTATTTAATTACTTATTTCTAAGCCTCCACGGACTTGATTGCTTTTTCCTAATTTATTTTCAAAACATCACACATATTCACTGCCCATTGCACCATCAGTGCATGGCAGGTTCATTTTATTCCTTTTCTTCTCAGGTCTTGAAGGTAAGAGTTTTTTCGGTGTTGTGTTCTCATGTCAAAACTAAGTGAGTGTGTTCATGTTCAAACTCGGTTGACCGCAAAAATCAACATTTTTTTATGTATTTTGCGAGGCTAACCGTTATTTGAAATGCGATTGATACCGTAGACAGACTAATCCTAAATCTCGAGTCTAATTAAGATAAGGATTGATGTATTCGCAATAAAACATCTTTCTTCCCGTCTCTTCCAACATTCCAATCTCAATCAGGATCACAATGTGAGAAGCAAACCTATTTATCAATGAATCCGGCATCTAAAACCTAACGAATCTAATTATTTTATTAAAAGCATCATCATATGTAAAGAAGGCAGCTACCCCTTGATTTTCCTGTTATTCGTGATCTTGTTAATTCACTTCCTTCACTACCCTGTGGTGTCATCAAATAAGATTGTGTGTGGTTAAATTTATGATCATGCTGTGTGTGTTTTGCAATGTAATTAAATAAGCATAATGATTTTCTCGTTGGGCTTCCTTTACTTTCTTTAATGTAAAGACGTATATATATAGAGAGAGAGATGATCAGAGCCGCCTCCTCCTCCTCTAGGACGGCTAATAATAATAATACTCATAAACAGGTGGTGGTTTTGAGCTCAAGCAAAAGGCGCATCTTGCATTGAACAAGCTTGCTGATGGAGATACTTGTCACCTTGGTGTTGATGAGCTTCAAAAACTGGCTCAATGTTTAACCCCATTAGGGTTTGCCCCGTTCCTTTCTTGTATTTTGGACACGGACAAGGAGGAGGAGCAGAAGAAGAGTACGGTGGGTGTTAGG
This sequence comes from Populus euphratica, assembly GCF_000495115.2. Taxonomy (NCBI): domain Eukaryota; kingdom Viridiplantae; phylum Streptophyta; class Magnoliopsida; order Malpighiales; family Salicaceae; genus Populus; species Populus euphratica. The sequence goes on along the minus strand of NW_011499850.1, from coordinate 304,690 downwards.
TTGATAGTTACATTTATGAGTTTTCAGAGGGCTTAGTGAGCCACCCGATTTGAGTAAGATGGTCTGATACCCCCGAACCTTCAGAAAACGGATCTTTTATAAAAGGTTTCGTGTCCATGCTAATTCACTTGAAGTATTAAAATGGATGTTATGAAATTATGAACTGTTCAGTTTTCTTCGCCTTTGCAAATCTAAATGCTTCTTAATTCGAATGATTAATGAATGTTTGATTAGTCAGAGCAATGTAATAAGATGAGATATTGATGTAGCTAGGCTAGTAGACACAGGTAATTCTGAGTATTCGAGTGATGATCGTGTCTGGTTTAGAACATGACGAAGATAGAATATCTCAGGTTCTATGCAAGAGGGGAGACGTTCTGATTCAGTTATATCTAGACTTAAGAAGCAGAATCGAAAGTGTTTCTTCTCCCAGAGTTTCAGCATACCCTCCCAGGCCATCTGCAGATATTCACAATATAAAACCTTCACTGCTTTCTACAAAGAATTCTGAAATATGGGAGGAAAACCATT
>NW_011499850.1:203500-304067 GCF_000495115.2 Populus euphratica | reverse complement strand
AACCAATCCCACTATAAAGATTAGTAGGAATGCTATAGGAAAGGACATGCAGAAATGCTCTGAGCAGGGGACACGTCAGAGCATGATGGGTCAGACAAGAAAAGTTGATTCTGTCTTTGCTTCCCTATCACGTTCCCGTGCTAGACAAAGCGGTTCAGAGAGCAAAAATTGCACGTGGCAGTGTGAAAGGTTTTCTATATGAAGGGGACATGGAATCCACTTTATGAGGAAGCAATCTTTTCTGATGATGAACTTGTTCTGATTGAGCTTATTGATAGAACTGGTCATGTACTGGAAAGCTTGCCCCCAATGCCGGTGATGTTCTTAGCACTTTGGCTTCGTTGTACTTCTTGGAGCACAGGTTTACAAAATCTATAACCCCTTGGTTTCAGTAGGCAAGTAGTTTACTTTCTCATATTTTATCTTTCATTTCTGCGCTTCAATTACTTTCAGTGGTTTGAAGTTTATACTAAAAACACTCTTAAATTCTCACCTTCTAGGCGGCGTACTTGAGCACAATCGATGGGCCTGAATCAGGCCGCCTGATTATCTTGTTCTCTATGCAAAAACAAGAAGGGAATTATTTTGTGCGGTTCAGGACTTAAATGTCACCATTTTATTGATGATAAGACTTGGATGTCGCTTCTTTTTCTTTTCTTTTCTTTTCTTTTCTTTTTTTTTTTGCTGCAGGGATTTTAGTCCCATCCGAAGCTGGTTTCCAATCCATCTGTTGCTTCCACATAGGGATTCAAACGAGCAATGTTGAACCTTCCACTTCGAAACCTTAGTTTTCCACAATGAGTTTAGTTGCTCAAGAAGCCCAGGTGTTTGTTATGGAGTCAGATGGATGCTGGTTGTTGCTCTGGGATGTTTTTCTTTATGAGTCGTTTGCTTCATATCGTGACTGCTGTTCTTAACGCAGAAAGCAGTATTGTAGGATAACTGAAGGAGTTAATGGTACGAGGTCAACCACACTGCGATTTTGTGAGAAATAGGCCAATATGGAAAAATACTGAAGCGTACGTGAAAATTTAAGTTTATTTGAGCTGACGGCTTCCATCTCATTTTCCAAATCCCATTAAACAATCCTGATTCCTGCCTCTAGTAATCTGAGATCTGGATGTTGGTGTTGCCTTACCTTCTTTTTAATGGTAAAATTATAATGATCATACAAGTCTGCAAGTAAAAATTGTTATTAGCAGTTACATCTGCGATGCTTAAATTAAGCCGTAAAAATAAATATGAACCTCCTGGAAGTAAAAACAACTGCCAGATGATTGTAAGTTATGAAATAAGAGAAGAGAAGGTGATGCTTCAGCAGCATATTTGTTTTTGAGAATCTGGAATTCCATGAAATGGAGAATAACTACTGTTCCAAAACAACAAAATGGATAGACATTTCTTACAATTTCAACTTCCATCCATATTGGAACAAGTTCAACTCAATGCAGATGCTTATCTCATAGGACTTGAGATTCTAAAATCTGGAGGGCTATACAGATCACTCTCAGTTAGGGGCTCAGTTCTGCTCCTTGCGTTTGCAGTTTTGCTCCCCCTTTGAGGTTCCCCTTCTCTATGGTCATGACTTCTAGTTTCAGTTCTTTCCCCCTCATAAGTGTGAGGAAAAGGTTCCCCTTCCCTAAGATCATGACTTCCAGTTTGATCTCTCTCCTTCGAAGGAGTGCGAGAAGGTTCCTCTTCTCTGTGATCTTGACTTCTATTCCGGTTTCTTTGCTTCTCAGAAGGAGAGTGAGGAGGAGGTTCCTCTTTTCTGTGATCATGACTTCTAGTTCGGTTTCTTTGCTTCTCAGAAGGGGAGTAAGGAGAAGGTTCGCCTTCTCTATAATCATGAGTTCTAGCTTGGTTTCTTTCCTTCCCAGGAGTGCGAGGAGAGCGCCTTGAGTCTTCATAAAGGGTTACACTTCTTCCAGTTGTTTCAAACACGGCTTCTTCATCCTTGGACTGCACACTCTCAAGTAGTTCAACCACCTGGTTCATGAGTGGTCTACCTTTTGGATTTTGGCTAAGGCATTGGTATGCTAAGTTAGCCACTTTCATTGCAATTCTGGATGAGTACTGCCCTTCCATTCTGGGATCTAAGATTCTCAGAACCTTCTTATTGTGGTTCAAAAGAGGGCGAGCCCACTCAACAAGGTTGTGTTCTCGGCTAGGCCTGCTCTTGTCCAAAGCTCTCCTTCCAAGAAGCAACTCAAGTAGTACTACCCCAAACCCATAAACATCACTTCTAGCAGTTAGATGCCCTGCTCAGGAAAATCATATAAGCTTATTTAATGATGGATTCATATCAATGATCTCAGTAGAACATTAAATAAATTGTCGATGTTTAAATTCATCTTAAGAACTACATCCTGATTTACCAAATACAAGCATCTTTCCTAAGAGAATGTACCTACAGATGGACTAATGAGGAAGACCTTTAAAAATAGAAAAAGAAAATAGGTTTACCATGTCATAAAATGATGTTGGAATGATCAGCACAATATGTCACTAAGCACTCACCAGTCATTACATATTCAGGAGCGGCGTATCCATATGTCCCCATAACACGTGTTGACACATGAGTCTGGTCTCCCATTGGTCCATCTTTAGCAAGTCCAAAATCTGAAAGTTTTGCATTAAAATCCTGCACATGGTTATTAAAACTTCAGCAATAGAACTAGCGAAAACCTCCTCAAGTTTGACAACTCACTTCTTGAAGACTTGTGCACTTAATTGGATAAATGATACTTGCCCAGAAAAAATTCCACAGCATCACGCACAAAACTATGATCATTTTTATTCTTTCAAGGAACCACAATTTCAATTTAACAATGACGTACTAGAAGACAAATTTTCAGCAAGATGATGCTTAGTTTGCCAGTTATTTGAACTTTGAAAGGAAGAAACAGCACCAAGAACGAGATGAATTTGTTTGACAAGTAATAACAGATGGTGGCAAGATAACTAACTGAATCCAGCAAGATGTTAGATGTCTTGAAATCACGGTATATGATAGATCTTTCTGCACCATGAAGAAAAGCAAGTCCTTTTGCAGCATCTAAAGCAATCTTCATTCTTTTTGACCATGTCAAAGTACAGCCCACTCCTAACAAACAAATAGGAAGAATAAGAACTTTTATCTTCTTCCAAAGGAAGAGAATCTTTTAAGCTTCAAAATTATCAAGGGTATGACAGAACAGCATAATCTAATACTAGTACGAAGTACTGTCAACCTCAATAAAATGTTCTTTTATGTTTTCCTTTTCCCTTTTGTGCCAAACACACCTTGACTATCTATATATATAGACAACCTGAACCATGAGATCAAACAACTCAGACCTCTGTTGCTTAAAACGTTGAGCCCATTCCTTAATCCCCAATCCCTTCACATTCAATCAACAATATAAGCTACAGAAACACCCCAAAAAGTTACTTTAAGATAGTTATGTTAAAGTTTAGATCCGTCATAAATTGATTAATTCTATGCTAATGTATAAGATTCCTCACGACACTGTACACAACTTCACTCCCTATATGCACCACAAATTCAAATATTCAAAAGCCACTTACTCCGAAACAGATGCTTTTCGAGGCTCCCGCTTGCCATGTATTCATAGACCAACAGCCTGTGCTCATCTTCACAGCAATACCCAATAAGCTTCACAAGATTTGGGTGACTGAGTTGACCTAAATAGTTAACTTCTGCCTGCAAGGCAAACAGGATACTATAAATACAAGCTAACTGATTGCTGTCTTTGACAGTATAGTGTTTGCATAAGAAAACAAGTTTGGTTTTAATGGTTTAACTATGCTGTTCCTAACAAACATTATAGCATCATCATGACTATCCAATCTCCTTCCCCCAAATGCTAATGGGCATTCTCAAGAGATAGATATATACATATTGTTGTTTAATATCTCCCTCTCCATTCAAACAACAGCAAATTCTCACATCCAAATAAGTAAGCTCATTTCTTGAGTACGATGACATACAATACTAGGTTCTAATCTCATTCATTTCACTCTCATTTCTCGAACATATCAGCATATGTTATTATCCTCCTCAACCACAAATTGATGGATAAAAAACTAAGTCTCACAGATAAGCCTTCTACAACACTCCTAATCCAAATAAAAAGGAAGTTAAGTTCATCCAGTTCCAGCCATTTATGGAGGCAATAGTAAACATGAACCCAGAACAGATAGTTAGTACCACTATAACACAGGAAAGAATAGATGTTCTGAGAAAGTATGCATAGGTGAATACCAGCCATTCTCGGTCACCTTGTAACCCATCAGGATTAAGCTCCTTGATTGCTACATATGTGGTCTTGTAAAGAGTCCTTACGCTCTCATCTATGACTCCTTTGTAAACAACTCCAAATCCACCCTCACCAAGAATATAATCTGGCCGGAATTGCTTTGTGGCCAGTTTCATTTCCTCGTATGTAAAGATATCAACGTTACCATAACCAGGACTATTACGGAGATCTGTAACATTCTTGGGAACTGAAGGCGTGCTTGTTGCTCTTTTGGTCTCAACCAACTCCGGCTCAGTTGGTCCACTTCGAGGCTGATCATAGACATGCCCTGCTTTTTTTCACAACAACAATTATTAATAAGCTACTATGCATTCACTAACCACGCACACAAATCAGCAAACCCTAAACCTTTTGTATAAAAGGACCATTTAAGTAGCATTTAACAAGTTAGAAACCTTTTATATGATGATGTAAACTAATAACTTCACGAATTAACAAAAAACATGAGACCATTTACACGAATTAATTTCCTTAATTGCCAAGGTCACATATTAAACTTCACGCAAACACTTTCAAGAGTCCAATAAACGAATCCACTTCACTAAAATGCTTCGTTTTCTTGCTAAAAACATGAAGGGCATAACAACAAAACAAAAATCCAAACAAACTTCATTTCCCCCATCAACCATGCCTAATAAAAATCAAAGCAAAAAAAAAAAAAGAAATCAAGAGACAATAAACACAAAGAACACAGGCAAATACTAAAAAGATGTTCACTTTATAAAGCACTATACCTTGGTTTCCCTTAGAAGATAACTGTCGTTCTTCTTGTGGGATTTTGTCGCCATCAACACTGAAACAAATCCCCATTAATTTTGACTTTAGATCAAATCTTGATTTATGATTGCTTTTCATCTTCACATTCACCATATATCAACCCCGCCCGCATTAGCCCCCTTCTACGGAAAATTTTTAAAAAAAATTAAAAAACCTCTTCTTTGGTTGCAGTAACAAAAAGAGTAAGACCAAAGAAATGACAAAACGAGTCTCGATCTGATCTGGGTTCACTCAAATCTCATAAGGGTCACCTCAAATGTACGGATTTTCTCAGGAAACAAACAAAGACAGAACCTCGAAGTTGTAAGGGAAGGACTACAACGATAAAATGGGGAGGGGCGGGGGGGGGTGACACAGAGAGAAGGAAGTTATTTTTTGTTTTTGAAGAGAGAGAAAGAGAATGATTGGTAATGGAAGGTTGAGTTAAGGTAATATCCTGTAAGAATAGCCGCCAAAAACGCCAAAGCATGCGGGCCCCTTCAGGGAAGACCTATCTTTTTAGGGCCTGGATTACTCTTTATTTTTAATGCAACAACACAAATTACTACTGATATTAATTAATTTCTAGACTAATTTTGCCATTAAATTTCCATATTTGAGGGGGCATTTCTTTCTTCTTCCATAAATGTCATCTTTTTGTTTGTTGTTGGTGGGAAGGTGGTGGGTGAGTCTACCTATGAAAATTGACCTGAGCTTTCAATGGAAATTTGCAAACTATTGTTCATCAATGGTGAGGTGAGGTGAGGTGACGTCTCACGTTGGATGGTATGTGTGACAATGCAAGAGACTTTCATCCTTTTTTATTGCATAAAAATAAAGGTTTTGATTTTAGATAGAAATAACTTCTTAGAAAAACATAGTCGTGTTTGATTAATCTGAAGCCATAAACATATTAAGAGTAAATATATTTTTATTATAAAGACGTAAATAAGAACATAAAATAAATTTAATTTTTATAATAAATTTATGTATTTTTAGAAATAAAAGTATGTTCTTCCAATCCCAACTATCTCATCTCTGTTTTCTTCTTCGTCGTTATAATAAAAAGGTGACAAAATGTTATCTGAAAAATTGGAGGAGTTAAGTTCTTAGAAGGAAGGTGGCTCCACTTGCTATAAAATGACCTTTCATTTTCTTACTTGCATAAAATAACCTTTCACTCTCATTGATTGGAGTCATCTCCTCCCATCTTTCATCAGCTCCAAGCAAAGTCTTCACCAACCTCATGCATATACGTAGGCTCCTCTTGTCTTTCCTTGATGAATCTACAACTGGTTTTGCGGACATGGTTCTTGTAATTATCAAAATCCACTTAAAAAAAATTAATAGAAAAAAATTAAAATTTATTTATTTATTTATTTTATTAAAGTAATTAATTGGTTATATATGGTATTAATTTTGTTCATATAAATATGTTTAATTTATTAATAAAAACTTGTTTATTTTTATTATTCTTCAAATATTTTATTAATAAATTTAATATTTAATTAATGAATACAGACTAAAGATAAGTCCTTGGAATAAAAATGTCTTGTAAAAAATTAATTAAATTATTATAATTATAAAAATTTTATTACATCAAGGTATTATTACTAAGAGTTTCTAGTCAATATTCTATTAAGATTATATATTAATTAGAGTTGTTAAAACTAATATATATATCATATTTTTTTATAAAAAAAAACAATTATTCTTACAAACTAAAATATAAAAGATACCTGAATGTCAGTGTTTGTCAGATGATATATATATTAAATTAATCCTCATGAGAATTTCATAAAAAACATCACATATATTTATGAAAATGTTTACATAATGGTTATGTAAATGATCCTTACATTTAAAATAGATAAATTATCTTATATAGAAAATTATGTACTTTGATTCTGTTACGTGTTGTTCTAATTAAAGATAACAAATAAACAGATATTAGGTACAATATGAACTATTTGAAGATATTTGAATAATTAACAGAGAACTCAACATCGTAAGTGAATTATAAAAAAATATTTCATATATTCTAAAATAATATTTATTATAAATCCCTATACAAAGTGGAATGAGATTTATAAAAACAAAAATTAAATTTTACTATAAAAATTAATAACTATGGTATCAAGAACAAACATGATTTATGAGAAGTTAATTAGAATGAGATTTTGAAAAGGAGTAAATAAAAAAGACCGCAAATGCGAACAAAGTTTGTACATTGCAATCATAACAGAGTAGACATACTTTATGTTATAATTTTTTAATTGAAACACTATTAATAAAAATAATGATAATTATATTAAGAAATTGATCACCAAAAGATTAAATCAAAGCACTTGTAACTTTTCTAATATTTAGGAGATTATGATAGATTGTTAGACATTATATCTTATCTTTGAATATAAATCAATCAATTATTGAATTGATAATAAATTAATTTATTTAACCATATTTTATTTAGAATGTAATTTATATTTAGATCAATTTATTAGATAATCTAATAGGTCATATATATATATATATAAGAACCATTGGTCAGAAATGAAGATGAGATAATTAATCAAGTGTGATTTGATTATAAATAGGTCATAGAAATTAAGAACTATAATGTAATTTATACAATGAATTACAATTCCAGATATATACAAATTAAGTAAAGATTTTATTAAATAAAATTATAAAATTATCTTAAAATAATATAAGTGATATTATTAAAAAGGTAAACTAATATTTTTATCATTTATATGATCACATGTGTATAGGATTGTGGGTTTTTTTTTAATTTAAAAAAGGATTTCCCAAGTTTCTCTATAAATAAAATATCATGTATTTTATTTTATAAATAGTAAATATTGTATAAACCATACAAGTTACAAAAAACCTGAAAACTCACAAAAAAAAATTAATACTTAAAGATATAACAATTCTTTTTTTCTAGAAGTTTAAGAACTTTCTCATTAGTAATTTATATGAATTATTGTTAAAGGTTAAATATGTAGACAACTTGTGATTTAATATAATTTAGCCTTAAAACAGTTATCTAAAACTAAAAAATATATTTAATCTCCATATAATCTTTATATAAATTTTAAATAGTTCTAAATTTGTTTAACCTTGAAACACCTAAAACTTATTATTTTTGTTGTGTATGAAATAATTCAATATAATATTTTTTATTAAAAACAAACTCACGTGTCTAACTTTTATTCAGCATCTCTTACCCGTTTGGATTTATTTTTTTAATATGAAAAACTCTACTGTGGCGTTTACAAGGAAAACATATTTAATAAATTTTATGTATATATTATTTTACTTCAAGTCTCCAAAAGATTATGTAGACGAGTCTAACCTTTTGTATCATAAACTACTTAAGGTTTTGTATCCTTTTCCTTTTCTTTTAAACCAATCATATTACTAAGGTTGTAATTGCATCTAGAAGGAATTTTTTTTTAATTATTGTTGAATTTTTTTTTGCAATTTGAAGAAAAAACAATGTTGTATTATATATATATAATGAAATATAATTGGATATACAAAGTAAAAATTAAATATATTATAATGAATAAAAACTATAAATATAATACTGAACACAGGAACTAGTAAATTAATTTCCATCGCACCATTAATTTTTTTTGTACTTTAAAATTCCATATTAAAAGTTTTAATATAAAAAAATCGAATATTTCAACGATTTTAAGTGAGAGCTAGCTAATGCCTTTCTGAAATAACAAAAACCTTTTATGGGCCAAGAGCGTCAAAATCAAATGGGCTATTAATGGGCCAATCGGATCCATAAGAAATCCTAGCTTGGATCTTCTTCCCTGCTAATTCGCTTCACTCTCTGAAAGTCTGAAGCTTTCCACTTTTCTCCAATGGCAGACGAAGCCAACAGAACCGGAAGTCCTTTATATTCTCATCCCTCTCTTTCCACCTGTCAAAGTTTCAGTCTTTTGGCATCCTGGTTTCTTCTATACATGACAAGAGAGATTGATAAAAAACTTATTTGAAGATCGAAGGTGTCAACTTTTTTAAGCATACAATTTGATTTGATTGTTGTTTGGAAAAAAAGAACAGGCTTTCATAGAGCTACAAGGCCGCATGATTGAGACCACTTCCAAATTCAAGCAGGTAACTTGGATTTGATTGGATTTATTATAGAATGGTTTGGTGCTATTTATATGTCATTTTCTTGTTGGATTTGAAATGGTTCTTTCAAATGCAACTTTACAGTTTAAAAAAGACAACTTGTATACTTGTTGATTTGTATCTAACTCAATTTGAAGTCTATGAACTGAACTAAATTTATTTTGTAGGTCTGTAGGTCTTGATATCTGTTATTGATTTGTTGTTTTCGTTGGTGTTTAGAGTACATTAGTGGTGTTCGTATTTTCTTGCCTGGTTTCGTGGCGAATTTCTGTGTCCTTTATTTGTATCTGTTGAAAGATGAGTTAACACTGAGTTGTGAAGTTAGTAATCCCTCACTTTCGGGTCCAGAACCAGATACGAACCAAGGAGGGAGAAAAGAAGCGTGCTTTCCTAACCTTGGAGGAGCTGCATCAAGTTCCTGATGATACAAATACATACAAATCTATAGGCATGTGTTGGCACTTGCTGTCCTACAGGAATGCATTAGCACAATATGGCTGAGGTCACATCTTTAATTAATAAATTGAACCTCTAATGGTTATTTTGGATTACATGTGCTTCTCTGTATCTGTGGATGGGTTTCTAATTTGACATTCATCTCTTTGTTGTTTTTCAGGGAGAACGTTAGTGGTGCGAAGGTCAAATGATTTAGACTGAATCGTGTTTTCTGGGCTGTCTGAATTGATGGCAGGTTGTTATGAACTCATGCTTTCTTTGTCACATGGTGGTCAGGTTTGCCATGGAGCCGAAGTCAGTTTTCATGAGTGAACAAGAGCAGAAACTCAAGGATAGCGAGACCGCAATATCCTCACTACAGGCAAATCCCTCTCCCACCTCCTCCCCTCACTTTCTCACGCACAGACATACTCACATTTGCGATAAAACCATCCATTTATTTCTATAGATGCATGTCCAAACCACCTCCATTTCCATGTTTCCTGGGACTGGTTTCTTCTTTTAATCTGTTGTATCTTCCCAATCTATTTCAGAGTTATTGTTTGTTAAAATTATCATGTATTTCACCTTCTTACTGGCTCATCTTATATTTGGTATCAGATATACTGCTATATTACTTTCTCCCTTCTTGCATGACAGCTAGTAGTCCATGAGTTTAATGCTTGGTCTACCTCGTATTCTCTTATATTCAATATCACCTGTTCTATTTTTCCTCTTGCATTACATTAAGTAGGCCATGAATTATACATTTTAGGATTTAATTTATAATGATGAATATCAATGAATGTCTGCGGGTGATCAGCAAATATTACTGGAATGAGTTATTCCCGGTTATCTGGAGTTTTGTACTTGGTCAAACTTGTATTATCATCTTTTCAAAAGTGTTTTTTCTATTGAATTTATGTAACTTGTTGGCAAACTGTAGAAGCTAATTCCCTTCACGAATGCTAAAACCTTTCTTCATGACTTCAAATAAAATCAAAAAAAGATTATTAAGATAGGCAGTTGCTATGTAACGCTGGAGTGTCAATCTACAAGTGGTAAGATGAAAAATTTCCTAGTTTAGTCATGAGAGTGGAAGGTTGCATAGTTTGAACAAGTTATCCATCAGGCCATGTTAGATTTTTTGTTCTCGTATAAATTGCAATTAGAGTCATGGATGAAAGAGTTGCCATTCTTTCTGCTGCTTTTGGTCTATATTCGAACCATCCTTTGCTCTAGTTTTCTAGAACCATCCTTTGCTCTAGTTTTTCTAAAATTTTTGTAAGCATCCTTTTGATTAATTTAGTTGTGCTTTAAACACAATATGTTTATTTTTCTTCCAATGATAATTTAGTGGAAATGATCTATTTGCTGTGCTTGGCGGAGGCCTCAAGGGAATACTTGGAAAAACAGATGTCAGAGGTTGGGAACAACCTGAGGGAACTTTTGCAGCAAGATCCAGGTCTTGCTCGTCAGATATTGTCCATGAGTGTAATGTAAATCTTGCTGTCACTGAAAATTTACATCAACTGATATCCTGTTTATCACTGAAAGGAAAGGGATCTAAGGAACATATTTGTGCAATTCCTAGCTTTTATTGTCATGTAATTTTGCCCGACAAGATTTGCTCTGTTGCATGGCTGTATGTTGGCAAAGTTTTATTGGTTTCCATTAGAATACTGTTCCATCCATCATATCTTCCTTATACCAGGAAATTGACGATTCAACTGTTGCTTTCCAAGCGCAAGTATATTCAAGATTTGTTGCAAAAGTCTGGTATGTCCTTTTGTCGTCCCATTGCAACTCTCTCCACTACTTTTAATTCTCGGTAGCAGGCTCCAAGCCATGTTGGATGCTAGTCGATATCGTCAAGGTGTTTGGAGGCCTTCAGTATTTGACTCTTACAAAGCCTGGCCATTCACCAAGTAAAGATTGACTATGGTTTAATTACCCAAACTGTTTCAGGCCTTTAGCTTCATGCATTCACTGATGCGGGCTGCTAGTTTTGATGAATGTGTATCTACTGGTGGCTACGCCATTTATGTTGATCGCAATCTGAAAGTCCTAAAATCAACAAACAAATTACAGACTAAACTAGAGATTCGAAGATATGATGATCTGACAATGGCATGCAACGCTAAAGTATAAGGATCATCCCACTAAGAAAAATTCAACAATCATTGCCTAAAATCAGAGAGCTCATGCTTGAGACATTCAGTTCTTATGAAAAGAGTGACGAAGGAAGAGAGAAAATCAATAAGAAAGGCTCATTTTAAGTGTCAAGATTTTCAATTTCTTTTCCATTGTAATGTTCTCTTCTTTTTATTATTTCAAATTCCCTATTATTTATTTCATATTATATTGGATTTAATATTCGAAAAATCGTTTCAACATGCGCTTTGATGGATAAACTCTCCTATCAAGATTTTATATCCTATTTTAACAATTTAACCACCTTCAATATTTAAAGAAAAATGGAAGGCAGATTAGGAAGTGAATTTCTCAAGGATCAAAGATACAGCGACGGGAGTTGGAAGCCTAAAGCACGGACTTCTATTATATATATATATATATATTCACTGGACTCGTTTCCGATTAATTTACAATTAATTACCTATTAATCGCCAATTCCTTTCTGAAAAGCTCGCCGAGTAATTGGCTAATACTTCCAATTAATCGTACGCGTCCCGATTATGATGCCGATTTAGCATTCACTGGATCGTCCCCAATTAGTTGACATGCAAATGCATGTTAATCGCCGATTAAAATGCCTGATATTATCCGATTGCCGATCATATTCACCCGTAATTAAGCACCGATCAACTCCTGATTTAATCGGTAGTGTTCCGAGTGATTTGCTGTTGCTTCCATTTCACTGCTGGTAACTGGTTATCCCTGTCGATCGTCTGGGATCAAACACTCCACGCTTATTTTCCGATTATTTTCTTCTTTAGCCGAGTTATGTCCAATCTTTTCCATTACTGCCGATTTATTGAGGATGTTTTTGGTTTCATTGAACCATTTTTTTTCCCCGATCCATTCAATTTCATATCTCCATTTTCTTTTTGTTGCTTTTTACCTTTTTCCCACCAATCCTGACTTGCTGAATTCACCGCCTCCTCAATTATGTTTCCCATGCACGTGACGCTCAGTTCCTTATCTGCTTGCATCCATTTTGATGCCCTCAATTAAATCACACACTGTTTGGTTTCCAGGAAATCACAGAAAAATCAAAGGAAGGATGAGATAAGATGCGAGATTACAGGTTAGTGAAGGGAAGGGACTCTTCGGTTGGGTTTGTTGCTTGTTTTTAATTGTTACAGTAACGTCCACAAGGCGATGATCGATACAATTAAAAAAAATTAAGCACAAACACAATTGAATAGAGACGTTAATGAACATCACGCACATACACCACCTCATTTATGAGAAGTTGATTCCGCCAAACCTAACCTCCTATGAAGTTGATGGATAACCTCCCTCCTTGTAGAAAATTAAAATAATATGCAAAGCGCATACCTCATTAAACGTCAACGCGGATTCGGCGAAACTTTTTGATTCTAAAAATAATAAAACAATATTAAAAATACTAAAATAACCTTTATGATTATAGATAATTATATAAAAAACAATGTTAGGAGAACAAAAATACTTGCACATGCAATGCTTATTTTTTTATCTTTTTCAAAGTTAAAAATATATTTTAACTATTTAACATAAAAGATAATAAATATCTTTTTCAAAGTTAAAAATATATTTTAACTATTTAACAGATAATAATAAAAATGCTTTGGACAACAAACTTTAATTTTGTTAACTTTGAGGGTAGAATGGTATTTTTACTATACAAATAAACATGAAAAAACTACCATACCCCTACTCAAATATTTAATGATCAATGAGCTTATTTAAAATACTAAAATACCCCTGCAATAAGAATTTTAATTTTTTCAACTAAGAAAAAAATGATAATTTAACTTTCCGTGAAAAAACAACATTAGCCCTATTTCAAGCCTTGAGAGCTTGGGATATTCACTCTGTAAGTTTAAAGTGGATTGTGTCTTGATTACATATGGTTGCTAGACCAAGGTGTTTGAATTTGACAATCATGCTTGATTTGATAAATAACAAATAAAAAAGACAACTATTCACTTTATTTATTAGGAAATAAAAAATAAAAAAACATGAGCAATTAATTACTAATAACAATCCAACTATTATCCATCTACATGAGTTGCATCATATGAAAAAAACTTGATTTGATAAATAACAAATAAAAAAGATAACTATCACTTTATTTATTAAAGTTATTAGGAAGCAATTAATTACTAATGACAATCCAACTATTATCTATCTACATGAGTTGTATCATATAAAAAAAGACACAATTACATATCTAGTTAGATAACAAATGATCATATTTGGTTACCAGAAAACATCATACGCTCTTTTTTAATGAAACAAGTACCGTCTATTAGCTAAAAAAAAAGAGTCAAATGAACATTTATTCACTCTTAAAAAAATAAAAAATAAAAAATAAAATTATCATTGCAATTCACTATTTAAAATCGCTTTCATCTACAGTAATTTCCCCGCACCATTTTAACTTTTATTATACACACGCACACGCACACGCGGACACTCAAGCTCCACGCAGTCCTTTGATAAAGCCATTTCCATCAAATAAAATGTATTATCGGGCCATGTGAATTGCAATTATCCATGGAGATCACGATCGAATTTTAAAGTGCATTGTATCAAACTTGAGCTGACATTTCATGCCGAAATTTTTGTTTTCAGAAACAAAATTAATCTTTTTTGTATCATATTGCACGACGGTGGGAAATTCAATCTTCTTAAAGTTTACAGATTGTGCAGCAAGTCATCATGTAACTATTATAAAATTTTGCATATGAGGAATCAGTAGCTGGCAAGATTCCACTATATCTCATGCTCAAGTATAATATACGTACATGGCTTTGCGTGTTTCATGCTGAAACTTAAAGATTAAAAGCAAGCGTGTCATTGTAATTAACCACCTTATGAACAAATATATTTTTATGTGTTTTGTTTCATGCGTGTTTCCTGCCACGAGGAGAGATTTGTTAGATTATTATAATTTATTAAATCACGTATTACACATATTTAGTACTATTTTATCATAGTTCTACCACAGAAATTCTAAGTCTAAGATTGATGAGAAATGAGTTGCTTTGATTACCAGTGTTGTTGCACCATCTTCTATTTTATCATTTTCTAGCGTGGTTGTCAAACATATGATACTCGAGTTTGATGAGATGAATTACCAAATTTATAGTGTTTAAATTTGATAAAGTTATCACACCCAAAATATTTGGGTCTAATATAATATCAAACCTAAATAACTTGTATTTGGTGTGGTATAGTAATCATATCATATCCAAGTATCTTAAACATAACATGGTTAAAAATCATCTAAGGATTAAATAAAAATATCAAATAGAGGTGAAATATTAACATGGTTAAAAATCATCTAAGGATTAAACAAAAATATCAAAACTAAGAAAATCAAGCTAAAATCTAAAAGGTATTAGCGTTTGGATTTAACACGGTTGATAGATCCAAATCACTTAAAATCATTTAAAAAAACAGGGAAAACCTTAGCAACAACCCCAATGAGAACTCCTTTTGCAAAGCAATTGGGTAATCATGCAAATAAAATCACATGTAAATATATTGTTATAAAAAAAGAAATATTTGTTGTGTGTGTCAATGAGCTAAAGTCAGAACCCAAGTAGTTTGAGTCTAGTATGATTGTTAGACTCATTATGCTTGGGGGTATAATGTGGTTGCTAAACCAGTACCTTGGATTTGGTGTGGTTGCGGCAATCATGGCAGACATAAAATACTATAGTAACAGAGACGAAGTAATGAATGAGAAGAAAAAAAGTCAAAGAAATGTATTTTCCCTTGCAAAAGGATAAGAAATTAAAATTATTATTATTATTAAAATTTATAATAAAAATCTTTTGATTTACAGTGATTTCTTCATACTATTTACATTTTATTATAATTATAATAAATTATCAAACGAAGCCTTCATAATAGGCTCTGTGATATAGGTAGATAACTTATCAGGTGTACAATACAAAATACAGGAAAACAACCTATTGTTACTTTATATTGCCCTTGTTTTCTTTTATTTAATTGAGATTTATATACACCAATAAATACAAAAAATATTATTAATGATAATTGAAGATTAAATTTGAAAAATTAAAAGATAAATATACATTAAAATTTTTAATATTTCAACATAGATCATGAAACTAATTGTGTTTAATATCTTTATTTTTTAGAATTGGTTTTTTATTCAATTGATTTTTGAATGTAAAAAAAGCTCTAGACTATACGGGTAAAAAGGTAACTTGGATGATGGGAAAAATATGGTTTGACTTTAAGAAAATTTCAAGATGAATTTTTTTTTTTTAAAAAGTATTGAGATAGTGATATATTGGATAAACTTAAGTTTCGTGGCTTAATTCATCAAATCCACTACCTAGATAATGATATTCACTTAATTTAATAATTTTATTTTCTTAAATCGTTTCTTATTTAATTACATAATAGCAAATATAGAAAGTATATGAAAAAATATTTATTTTTAGCTTCATAGAAAACAATCCGAAACAAATTAACTCAGACAAATTGAAAATCAACTAATATTTTTTTTTCTGAGAAAAACAAGCAGGCTAAACGTTTCCTATAATAATGATTTGAAAGTTAATTTTTAATTTATTTCCATTTAAAAACACATAATAAACATTTTTAGAGCCACTCAAAACCACTTTAACAACTAAAAAAACACCAAACAATCAATTTCCTTAATTAAACATAATCATATGTTTGTTATGATCATGTTTAATTTATCTTGATTTTTCTTTAACGTGAAAGGACGTATGATTATATATGTTTAATTTGTCTTGATCGCAGTTAACTTTGCCTTAATTACCAGTAATATTACGCCTCATGCATAGGGTATCATATTAATCATCATCATCATCATCTTCATTACCAGTAATATTACGCCTCATGCATAGGGTATCATATTAATCATCATCATCATCATCTTTTGTTCTATGATTCATGTATAGGCACAACTCTTGGACTCGTCACATTCTAATGCAGTTCCAACTAGCTTTTTTTTTTTTTGTCACAGGTTATTTCTTCAAAGATTCTTTCTTAAATTTCTCTAGTTTCAATGTCAGCGGCTTGGACAGCCAGCAATCCATTAATTTAAGAGAATAAAAAAGAGAAGTCATTAATAATATCCGTAACTTGGTTACGAGACAAAAAGTTACAGTGACGGATTCATTAATTTGTCTAAACCCAGTTTTTATTTTTCAACTTATGTTTGCAATATAATGACAGAGAAGAATCATAACTGAGATCTATGGTCACCAAGGTAGTCCCACGTTGAAATGTCTATCTTCAAAAATGATGATCAAATTTATGGGATTTATTTTTAAAGAATTATTTCATCTAAAAATTTAAATTTTAGATGAGTTCTTAGATATGATTTATATTATTCTCTTACTCACTCCCTTAAATAAAAACTCTTTGAATTTGAAACTTACACAAACTTATATTATCTTATACTTAATTTTTATCAAATAAATAAAAATGATGAGATTCAAATTTAAGATCATTTGGTCATTAAAAATCTGATATTTTTTTTTTTTTTGTCACAGGTTATTTCTTCAAAGATTCTTTCTTAAATTTCTCTAGTTTCAATGTCAGCGGCTTGGACAGCCAGCAATCCATTAATTTAAGAGAATAAAAAAGAGAAGTCATTAATAATATCCGTAACTTGGTTACGAGACAAAAAGTTACAGTGACGGATTCATTAATTTGTCTAAACCCAGTTCTTATTTTTCAACTTATGTTTGCAATATAATGACAGAGAAGAATCATAACTGAGATCTATGGTCACCAAGGTAGTCCCACGTTGAAATGTCTATCTTCAAAAATGATGATCAAATTTATGGGATTTATTTTTAAAGAATTATTTCATCTAAAAATTTAAATTTTAGATGAGTTCTTAGATATGATTTATATTATTCTTTTACTCACTCCCTCAAATAAAAACTCTTTGAATTTAAAACTTGCACAGACTTATATTATCTTATACTTAATTTTTATCAAATAAATAAAAATGGTGAGATTCGAATTCAAGATCATTTAGTCATTAAAAATCTGATACTATATTAAAAAACCATCTCATCTAAAAGTTTAAACTCTAAATAAATTCATAAAATATAATTTATATTATTTTTTAATATTTATTATTTAAATTTTAAGTAAAATACTAAAATATAATTTATATTATTTTTTAATATTTATTATGAAAAAGTTATACGACGATGATCAGCAATCTTCATAATTAGATCAGCATTGTTGTGATTTGGCTGTCATTTCGCTTCTCTTGTCGACCAAACCCATGATGATGCAAGAGAAGCTAAGGTCAATAGAATGGTCGTCGCTGCTTTGTGTAATATAGTTATCCATATTATTAACGGGAAGCATCTCACGAGTATTTCACATGATAACCTCGCCATCTTTATCCACACTTGATTTTGTTTTTTTTTTTTCCCGGTAATCTGAAGTCTTTAATTATTGGAGCAAGTTTACAACTTGACATGCAATGTATGTTAAAAGAATATTTTTTAAAAGTTATTTTTAATATTAATATGTTAAAACGATTAAAAAATAAAATAAAAATTTAAAGTAATCTTTTTTAATGAAAAATAGCAAAACAGTAGATCAACCTCCACCAAACGATCCCTAAACCCTGGCAACCATCGTCTCTCCTCTTTATGACCAAGTGGAAAAGAAAAGACGGAAGAAAAATGAAAAGATCCCTCACCCACCTTTCTTTCATGCTGAAGAATTAAAGTTCAAATTGACTGACATTGAACTCCTAACACTAAAAACGATGGTTTTCACAACCAAAAAGCAGCTAAATTAGTGACTTTTTCTCTCCTCATCATTTCCAGTTACGTTCTCTCCCGGTTTTCTGATTTAAAGACTAAAATATTAAAAAAATAAATTCTTATGTTAAAATATGAATCTTAATAAAGAAAATAGAAAACTATATTTAACATCATATATATATATATATATATATATATATATAATGAAAAAACATAAGGTACAGGGCATGGATTATGCACATATCTAATTAAAAAAATTAAGAACCATTTATGTTAATAAATAAAAAAATCATTAATAATAAATAAATATATATATAAAGAAGTCGAGAAAGGAATATAAATCAAGATATTTGATGTTGCAACATGGCTCATTTATCCTATTGTATTTAATGATTTTGTTTATTAATATCAACTTTTTATTTAATCAAATGATAATAAATATAAATAAACACATAAAATTACTTAAATAAAATCAAAAAAGAAGAAATATCTCGCAAGGTTGAACTTACTAGAAATGCTATTCAAAAATAAATATTTTTTATTTTTAAAAATAAAATTTAATTATGTAAAGCATTAAAAAAAGTATAGATGATTTAGAATATTTTTTAAAAAAGTTAAATACATAAAAATAATTAAAAAAACAATATTAAATTAAAAAATAATAAACCAGAGAAAATAGATATTAATTTATGACCTATTTTCTCTGACAGGGGAATTTGGTACGTTCTTTAATTTGTTAAAAGAAGAATCGTAGATCGAGTGCGCCACCCATACTCAATGGATGGATCTTATATAATCCTTTTTTTATTAGTTAACCGCGTAGCTGTAATCTCATATATATATATATATATGTATACATACATTTATATGTGTGTATATATGTATACATATATTTATATGTGTGTATATATGTATGTATGTATACATATATTTATGTGTGTGTGTGTGTACATATATCTATACATATATATAGATATATATATATATATATCTATATATATGTATAGATATATGTACACACACACACACATAAATATATGTATAGATATATGTACACACACACACACATAAATATATGTATAGATATATGTACACACACACACACACACACACACACATAAATATATGTATACATACATACATATACACACACATAAATATATGTATAGATATATGTACACATACATACATACATATTGACTGATATCCTAGGTAGATAGATAGATAACCATCGATTTATTATTCTTATTTCCTAGCTAACCTCCAGAACATATATTCTCCATGAAATGACAAGTGCTCATAGTCCCTTCTTCCATGATTATGATTGTCGCAGCGTCTGATGTTGTTGCTGAATTTAGTGCCAAATATTTATGGTTGGCCAGTTTTGCCATTCCTCCAGGCATTTCTTAATTTAGCAATTTGCCATCCCACCTATATATCTACGCTTGGGCATGCATGCTTTCAATTTGTAATCATGATCTCTATCTCGCTGTTTATAGCTAATTACCTGAAATAAATAATCTAAATCATCTATTACATATTTGTTTATATGATATTAGATGATTCTTTAATATAATATTAAAAAAATTATAATTAAATTAATTAAATGCAAAATAGTAATAGATACGTAGAAGATAACGGTGGTTTTTGTAAACTTCATATTTAAATGGCTTTGACTCGAAAAAATAATAAAATTAAATATAAGATAACAATGAATATTTGTAAAAAATAGTAGTGAATTTGTACAAATTTTAAACTTTGAAAGATTTTCACTTTAAAATATGCATAAAGAAGTAAATATCAAATCATTCATTGAGATTCATCAATTATATTCAAAGTTTTTTTTAAATAATTCTCTGTATTTTAATAAAATTATATATAAAACAAAAAAAAAACTTATATCAATCTCAAATCCTCATTTCAAAAGAAAATATATTAGTAGGGCAATATGCAATAATAATGAAACCATACAAGAATATAATTACAATATTTTTGATATAGTTACATCCTATAATAACTAGATAGTACTAATATATTTTTGAATTAATTAAGTTGGCTTATTCTAGGATTGTTTTTAAGAAACTTAATTCTTCATGTTTTAATTTCTTAATTATTACAGCATACCATTTATTTTGATCTCGCAAACCATTTGATTTGGTGGCTTCGGCGCCTAACATGGAGCTCTTGAGACTCAATTATATATACCATGTTTCAATGATTTTACACTAAATTTACTATATGCTACGTACATACATGTAATGTATACTACACCGAAGACAAACACAAATAAAATATAAATAAATAAATTTATATGGTTTTTTAAAATCGGATACATCCACAAAGATAACAAATTATATATTATTAAAGAAATGATACAAACACTCAACTTAATCCAATACAATCCTAAAAAATTCAGTATTTCACTTTTACATTTAATATTTCTTTCAAATCTGTATTTTTTTATTTTTACAGTTATACCCTACATATGTTTTTTATACATCTCTTTCTGTATTTTACAGGAGAGATGAAAGCATAAATATTGTGGTTGGTGGTGGAGAGGGTAGTTAAGAAAAATATTGACAATTTTTGCATGTACATGCTCTTCAGCAGTACTGTCAATTCCTGACGAGTTTTAAATTAATGATCTTGTTGCTAGATAAGAAAATGGAGCTCTTTTTATTACTTGATACAAGAGAAAATAAATTATATTTGATTCAATAGAATAATCAATGTCAAGGACTGATCTTGCCTTCTGAAAAACTGTTACTTACTTGACTCTGATCTATGCTGGTAAGAAGGAATTAAACAGCTTTTGAATGGAAGTATTAAAAGAAACAAAAGGAGTCCTACATGATTCAACTGAGTTTGGCCTAAAATAATACAACCTAGCTAAAACATTACATGGGACGACTGATCATGGCTTCACACCTTTGTATGTAAGCGAAGACTTCAAATCCTGTGATGCAAGAGCTGATTCTCTGATGCACTTGAGGCCATTTTTTATACATTTTTGCATGGAATCAACATCTTTTCATGGTAGATTAATGGTATCTCACCAAATGACATCTGAAATGGTGACAAGCTCCACACCGTCAATTTCAAAATTAGACGGTAGAAATGACAGAATATCGATTATAATTAATTATCAGCTGCAACATGCATTTTGATTTGAAAGCAAGACATTGAATGATCATTGGCTAATTAATTCAAAGTTCTGTATTTATCCTACGTACAAATTAAAGAGGGTAAAGGTCCAAATACAAATCCTAATCAACAATGTCTTCAAGTGCCAGATTTCTTGGTAGGTTTGGTCCTGCAAAGCCTCCGTGTCAAACATGTTAACTAACAAATTATTGAGGCTACACATCTCCCTTGCAGACCTTTCTCGATCGTTCGAAGATATTTGGATGCAGGCCCTCAACATCTTGAATCTTAGAAAACCCAACATTAATTTGAGAAATTATCTGTATTAATTTCCATCAAAGAATCTCCTAAAAATATTCATTAATTAAAAGGTTAAGCTTCATACATGTAAACTTTTTTTTTTAAAAAAGAAAAATTTATAGAAATATCACTGCCCGCCCTCATGGCCGTATATAACAAGTGGAAGAGAGCGCACCACTACTCATCCATCAATTTTCTTTCAACCAAAATCCATAAAGATTCCCAGGCTATGAAAATGGGGAGACAAATCTTACTGTGTGGAGGCCCTAAACACAGTGGTATCACTGTAGCATTGTTCATAATTCAAAAGTTGACGAATAAATCCTACTGTAGTATAATATGGTCTTTCTGGGGGTAGATTCATGAATTATGAAAATAAATCTTACTGCAGTAGATTCATGAATTGGTCTGGGTGTATCGGTTGACCTTAATTATAATATGAAGGAAGAGGTCGGCTCGGTCAAAGATAATTTTCAGCATAATGTTATTAATTTTCTCTACAAAGAACTGTATTGGTTGATCTGTATACAAGAACGGAGGCATGTTAAAGGCTTGGGTGCGTTATATCATAAATTGAATTAATTAGTTTGGTTTCTTGATTATTTGCTTTCTTTCTTGTTTTGCCGTTGTATTCTCCTTTCTCTTTCAGCCTTCATCTACTTGATGAGGCTGATTTATATATAATTCTCACTATTATTATAACAAAAAAAGAAAAAGAAAAAGAAAACCAGAGATACAATAAAGAACAAGTCAAGGCCATGGATATTGAGCAGGCAGGAAAAGCCACAGAAGGACCAAACCAAAGCAAGCAAAAGCTAAGCTCATATATAAAAACAGTGCACCGAATGGTTCAAAGATAGTATATCCTTGCAAATTAATCAGCCAAGCATCTTAACTCTGTCTCTCTCTTTTCTTCTTTCTTTTGGGAATTTTCAAACATATATAACCCAAAACGAACTGTAGCAATCTCAATCTAGGACATAAACTAGTTTTTATATCAGTATCAATTTTATTACAATATTATTTTAGTTTCTTAATAAAAAAAAAAGACATTGAGATAAGAAAGCCTGTTTAGTGAAAAATTTGAAATTAGTGAAAAAATTGTTTAGTAAGAAAGCTAAAATTGACTACATAATTTGGATTATATTTTTGAGATTTGGTGTTCTTGTTTTTCCAGTCATGATGCACTCATGTTTCACGTTCTATGAATCACTGTTGATGATTACAAGTCTCTGGATGAAGACCCGGGAAACACGCCTTGGGACACTTCCCTTTATTTTATTTTTTTAATTTTATTTTTTGGTAGATAACACAACTCAAAGTAGTAGTTGTATACATATAACTTATGTGTTTCGCGTGTTGTATTCGATATTTACAATTTGAGTGCTCATGGTACCAGCTATGATGCACGAGTTAATTACATGTATTAATTATTATTTTTATGACTTGACCGTTTTTATGACAATATGTTCTACTTTAAATCCTAAGTAATAAGATTATGCGTACCCTTTACAGTTCTTTTTTATCTTTTATTTTTGCCGGGCATGAGCACTCATGTTACACGCAGAGAAGAAGAGTCCGTGAGTTCTGCCTTCGAACTACTGGCTATAGTAGATCTCTGGAAGTGACTGATGGATATAAACACTTCAGGTCACATTACTTGGCAGAAGATGGGGTTCTAAGACCCGCTTTTTGCAATGCGAAAAAGTAGTCGTCTGGGTATGTGTGCCGTATTGCTCACTCTGAAAGTCCAAATTAAGTGCGTTTGGTACTTTCTCGGAACATCTTCTGGGCTTTTCATTTTCATTTTTTTTTTTAAATGGGAAAGCCGTGAATATACCGGTATAAACCCTCCAATTGCTGAGAGAGTGTCTGTTTCGCGTTCAAACAATTGCATCTCTGAATTGCATCCTTGTCATTTCTAGAATTCCTTTGCACAGAGCGCTGGGTTCCTGATCTGATTCTTTTATATATATATATAAGAAAGAAAGAAAGAAAGAAAGTTTGGATGGAATTCATAGTCACATATGGATAGAAAGATTATTTAATCGAAAGCTTTTGAAAATCAACTCAAAATTAGGCAACTTCTTGGACGATGAAATCGATCGAGACCATGACTATCTGTATAGTTGAAGGTCATTTTTTAAGTTTTTTCTTTTGAAATTGTTGATCTCTTAAGATAATAATTAGTTGCTTCATGCTAGAAGAGAGACAACACAAAATTCTTTTATAATAATACTAAAAAAAAAGAGTAGTATTTACTCGTAACATAGAATAAATTCCCTGAAAATGTATAGATCCTGATCCCGGTTGCTGTATATAGGTTCCCTTTTCTCTTATGGGCCAATACATCAGAGGCTTAAATTTCCTCCTGTCTAAACAATCAAGAATTTAAAGAACATGGTAAAAATAATACAAAAATCAAATAGAATGGGCATTCCTTATTGCAATTTAAAGAAGAAGAAAAAGAAGAAGAAGAAGGGGCATTATTACAAAATAAAAGACAAGAAGAAAGTTTATCATGGTTTCTGCCTAAGTAAAAAGTAGTAAAGTTAAATTATTGTGGCAGCTTTTTTTTCAAGGTACCACCCTTTTAAAGCACACACCACACTTTCTAAAAGTAAAAAATATATACTTTTAGAAAGAAATGCGGTAGCTTTTAGAAAAAAACCAACCACACCTCCCACCCAAACACTCTTGAATTGGCAGCTAACACTAGTCATTTGTTCTGTATAAAATATTTTATAAGATTTTTTTTAAAAATTTTTATATTTGTTTCTAGATATTTATCTCTTGTAAAATATTTTATAGAAAAATTGATTAATAACAGATATTTTAATTTTAATTTTCAAACATAATTAATTCATTTACTGTAAAATATTTTCAACTTATAAAATTAAAATAAAATATTTTATAAATAATAATCACCTGTAATATTACCAAACTATTTTAAGTATTATCTTTATCTCAACAACATCATTATTAATACGGTTATCTCATTAATACTGTCTTGCTTTTTTTTTTTTTATCATCTTCATGATCAACTTACCATTATTATTATCATTAAAAAATATTTTATATGTAAAATAGTAAAAAAAACATGTAAAATGTTTTCACAAAACAAACAGAGCAATTTGAATAAAAGAAAAAAAAACGTGTAAGCTATATTCATCTAATTAAAATCGAGACTGTTACTATTTATATAAACTTTTTTTTTAGTTTATATAAAAAAAGTACTTACCAATTGAGAAAAGAAAGAGATTTTTTTTTTAAAAAAAAAAGTGTTAAGGAATATGCACAGGTGAATTGTAATAAGTATCTTATATTAAAAACGAATAAAAAAGTGATGGGTTTATAAATAAAATAGACCCACCAAACCCCATTGGTGTACATTATTGAGTTCATAGTGATGTCCAATATTTAGATATATGAACCCTTACGATTATAGACTCATGTACGAGTCCAAGTGATTCTCTAACGCTAGAATTTCCCTCGACAAAAACAATTAAAAATTAATAGAGTTTTTTTAGGAAAGCATTACTAAAATTTATTTCTGCCTGTTTTTTCTTTTCTATTATTTATTATGATACTTTTCTAGTTTTATTTTTATTTAAAAGGATCGCAATAATACTAAATAAAAAACCTAATAATATTAAATAGAAAATAAACTAGAAAAAATAAGAAATAATAATTGTAATTATATATAAAAAAGAAAGGAAGTAGCATCTACATGGCATGTATATATATATATATATATAAAATAATAATTGTAATTATATATAAAAAAGAAAGGAAGTAGCATCTACATGGCATGTATATATATATATAAAAGGGGTGACATGTCCATGGCGATGTCTCTAAAAAGAGCAATGAAGAGGCATCTCTGTGGAGTTGACGCACTAAGAGTAATGGAGAGGCATCTAACTCTACATCTTGCGGCTTTGTTCGACTTTTTTTGGCTTAGAGGGGTAGGAGGCCTCCTCACCATTAACCCCACTCTAAGAACTAATTTACAACTCCCACATCTCCACTTAATTACTATCTTCTATCTTCACAAAATACCTAACATAAAAATTAATCCACCACCCCCCCCGCCCCCAACAAAAAAAAAAAAAAACCAACAGTTAATGGCAATTACCATCCCAGACCTTACTTCCCCTACCAACCATCTTATAGAACACCCAACATTGCTTATAAATAGCCCGAATACATAGTTCTGCATTATAAACTCATCATCACCTTCACAACTGCGTCGTTAGCTAGCACAAGGAAGAGTCCTGCAGAATTAATGGAGCTTCTCTTCCTCTCACTCGTCCTCGCCCTCTTTGTTTCCTCCGTCACTATTCCCCTCTTTCTCATCTTTTACAATCACCGATCCCAGAACAGCCACCCCAAACTCCCTCCAGGCAAGCTAGGCCTTCCCCTTGTTGGAGAAAGCTTTGAGTTCTTGGCCACGGGATGGAAGGGCCATCCTGAAAAGTTCATCTTTGATCGCATAGCTAGATACTCATCTCACGTCTTCAAAACAAATATTCTTGGTCAACCAGCAGTTGTCTTTTGTGGTGTTGCTTGTAACAAGTTCTTGTTTTCCAATGAGAACAAGCTCGTTGTATCCTGGTGGCCCGACTCGGTTAACAAAATCTTTCCCTCTTCACTTCAAACATCATCTATAGAGGAAGCCAAGAAAATGAGAAAACTTCTCCCTCAGTTCTTGAAACCTGAGGCCTTGCAAGGATACATTGGTATCATGGATACCATTGCACAAAGACACTTCGCCTCGGAATGGGAACATAAAGAACAAGTGCTGGTGTTCCCTTTGGCAAAGAATTACACCTTTCGTTTGGCTTGTAGACTGTTTCTGAGTATTGAAGATCCAAGCCACGTAGCTAAATTTTCTGACCCCTTTAATCTTTTAGCCTCGGGTATCATTTCCATCCCCGTTGATTTGCCCGGAACTCCATTCAACCGAGCTATCAAAGCCTCAAACTTCATCAGAACTGAGCTTTTAGCTATTATAAGACAAAGAAAGAAGGATCTTGCAGAGGGAAAAGCTTCCCCCACGCAGGATATATTGTCACACATGTTGTTGACATGTGATGAAAATGGAAAATGCATGAATGAGCTTGATATTGCTGATAAGATCATTGGATTATTGATTGGTGGGCATGATACAGCCAGCGCTGCTTGTACCTTTATCGTCAAGTATCTTGCAGAGCTTCCACATATTTATGAGGAAGTTTACAAGGGTAAGTGTCTCTATTTTACAAAAGAGAGGTTCGTCCGTCTTACAATATATATATATATATATCTTACACCCACACATACGGCCAAACAATATAATGAACTTTTGGAAATATCCTTCTTTCTTTCTTAGTGCTTGTCGAGGTCATCATGCTTTTATTAGATGAAGCGACAGGATACAAAGATTGACTGCAAAAGCTACCTTCAATAATTAATGGACAATATTACTTATTTCTTCACTATACTCTTCCTTGTTATGAATACTGAGGTGGCTAATATAGGACTTTTTGATTTTTGTTTTTACTCGTGACAGAACAAATGAAGATAGCCAAATCCAAAACTCCTGGTGAATTATTGAATTGGGATGACATTCAGAAGATGAAATACTCATGGAATGTAGCTTGTGAAGTGATGAGGATCTCACCACCGCTTCAAGGTGCTTTTAGGGAAGCGCTCAATGATTTCATTTTCAATGGCTTTACCATTCCAAAGGGTTGGAAGGTATTAATTTCTATATATCCATTGTCAAATCTTGACTCCCTTAAAATATTTCCTTTTACTTTCTTTCTTTAAGGTTTTCATCGACCTAATTAACACCTCTTCACATGTACATGCTCTGTGCAGTTATATTGGAGCACCAACTCAACCCATAGAGATCCCGTCTACTTTCCTGAACCTGAGAAATTTGATCCTAGGAGGTTTGAAGGAAATGGGCCAGCTCCGTACACATTTGTCCCCTTTGGTGGAGGACCTCGGATGTGCCCTGGAAAGGAGTATGCTCGCTTGGAAATACTCGTTTTCATGCATAATTTGGTCAAAAGGTTTAAATTTGATAAGTTGATTCAAGATGAAAAGATTGTAGTGAATCCACTGCCGATCCCTGATAAAGGACTTCCTGTTCGCCTTCATCCTCACAAGGCCTAAGCTATGAGCTAGCTAGAGACGAGCTACAATATCAACTGATACTACAGATAATCTCTAGCTTATAAGGCATCTGTCTTAGAAATTTGAAGTCATAAAATGTAACTTAATTTGTTGCCATATTGTCGTGTGATATATATAATAATGATCTTGTGCTTATATATATATATATATATGAAACCTTTGTATCTGCTCAATAATGAAATATACTTTTCACTTTACAACTCTAGTACTCTATTTCATTTCCAATTTTTATTCTTTTTTAAAGTTTGTTCTTTAAAGCTTCAGAATATTTCTTTTTCAAAAAAAAAAATGTTAATTTAAATCATAGTTATTTTTCGTTCATTGAAAATAATTTTAAAAAAATAGAATCCATGTTCAAATTACACTTAATTTCCAAAATATTCTACACATTTTACATTGACAAACTCTTATTTTACTTGAGAGTTTTCTAAGAAAATTCCAAATAATTAAATTAAATCAAGAGCAAGAACAAGCACACCAATAGTTTGCATTCACTATTACAATTATATAATAAATAATACCAAAAGAACATCATAAAACACTGTAGCTATAGTGTTTTACCATGTTAATCCCAAAAGATTTAGTTTTCCATTATTTGGTATCTATATATAATCTTAAGTTTGTTACACTTTGGTACTTGAGTTTTCATTTTTTTTCATATTTGGTCTCTATAATTTTAAATTTGGTCATTTCAATCACTGGATTTTTATAAAATCAAATCTGGGGGTTTGATGATGGAATCCAACTTTAAAATCAAATCTATATGATATAAATATAATACCTTTCGAAATTCATCTTCAATTCTACGTTAGCGGAATAAACTTTGTGAACTCTCCTTGCCTTTCCTCTTCAATCAAAAGAAAAACATCTTCCAATGTTCTGAATTAGGGTTGGTTATTCTGTTGCTGACCCATCAAGCTGCAAAAATTGAAATTTCAAACCTTTTTTTTATTTTTTTGCTTGGTGTGCTCAAGGTGTGTTTGACATGTCAAAAATAATTTTTTAAAACTAAAAAAAATATTTTAATGTGTTTTGAAATAAAAAAGAGTTTTGAAAATCAACTATTATCACACTCTCAAACACAACAATATTAATTTGTGGTTTAAGAAACCCAGTTACAATTATTATTATTAGCAATATTATTTCTTTTCTAGCCAGTAGCCACCATCAAGAACTCAACCTTGCAAGGGAAGGGGTTACTGTCTATTGGAACTAAAATTATATATATATATATATATATATACACACACACACGAAAAGTGGAAAGGTTATATATTACACTCCAATTATGCAAAGCAATATTTTTAAAATTTTATTTCATACATCTAAGCTTGAATTAAAAACTATAAGTTATAAACGGTACCAAAGCTATTTAACTACAATTCTTGTGAAAATTTGGATTTTTTTATTATTGTTTTTTAAATTTTAACCCAATATTATTTTTCAGAGAAAGAATACAAATATCAAGTTACATTACAAGCCTATTATAAATTAAATATAAATTGTCTTGAATGATTGTAAAACTTGGATTCATTCAGAAGCTCAATATGGAGCTGAACTTATTTAGATTAAAGAAAACAAAAAACAAATTAGTTGATCTGATTAAAAACTCAGTTCTTAATCTATTTGCTTTTTTTTTTATTGAAATGAAATTAGTTTGTTTTTTTTATTTTGATTTTTCAAGTTAGATTTTACAACTATAATATTTTCAGGTTTAAATATCATTTAAAAAAAAGTTAAACATTAATTTTAAACTTACTTTAAATTATAAAACAAACACCTAATCTCTCTTTAATGGTGTCTTTGATAATCATTCACATCAGTAAAAAAAACTATTTTCACTAAAAAAAATACATTTTTTCTATAGAATTTTAAACACTGTATTTTCTATGAATATTTATTTTAATTATCATATAATTAAATAAAAATAGATTTTTCTGTTTCGGATGGTGCACCGGTATTAATTTCTGATTAACTCGCTAACGAAGACAACAATTTCCTCTTCTTGCCATTTCGAGAGACAGCACAATTCTTGCACTCAACAAAGTACTCTTCACTTCCTGAAGCTAGCTCGCATCATGGCTTGAACAAGTGAGTAGAAATTAGGGTTTGCTTGTGGGCTCGGATAATGCACACATGAATCGTGGCAGTGTGTGCAACTCTCCACAGAAATGCACGCACTCCCAAATCCTAACTCCGAAAACGAAAGGTTATAGCTTGGAAAGAGAACACCAAGAGGCAAAGTCAATTAATGTTTTCTTATTAATATTAAACGAGTTTTCATGTGTTAACTATCATGCACCGAATCTAAATCCTTCTTTAATTAGGTTTTAAAGAGGTCATACTTGTCTCTTAACGAAGTCGACAAAATCCAGAATATTTTGTCAGTATCGTTCATGATGGTACAAGATCAAATTAAGGAATGACCTTGATACTCCTATATATATATATATATATGTATATATATATGCTTGGTCTATATATGTCACCATCACTACGTCCATCCTGTAATTAAGGTGATTAGGTAAAACAAGACCCATGGCATATATACAAGACTTTTTGTTTAATTATCCCACCCACCATTAATGCCGGCCATACATAGTCATCTATGGATTGTAGTGAAGAAGTAATTAATCCATCAATACCTTTGGCAACTCTGCTTAGCAGAAGCAATGGAAATTAACAGCTTCATTTGCTTTGGCTTTTATCAACACTTGCCAATTTAATCCTTGAAATTCTTTATATTATTATCATATGGATTAGGTGGGAGTTTAGCCTTTTAGAAAGGATTTAGAAAAAAGATGTTAGTTTAAAATACTAAGCTTTAGGTGAACAAATCTAATATTAAAAATAATGCTTGAGCTCCAATATGTATTCTTGTCAAAGTTGTTAAGCAAAATATTTTAACTAAAATCATAAAATTACAAGTAAAATATTTTAAATAAATTACATGTTATGTTGCAAATCATTAAATAAGTGATTCATGTCAATAGTTCAATTGGATCTTATAATCTTTTTTAATAAATTTATGTTTCATAAAAATAAAAATAAATAAAAAAAGAATAAAAAAACTCATCAACAAGCCCAAATACATTGGGTCATCAAGCCAATTATTTAATTTTATTGATGTTGATTCAAAGTCTGTGATGATATCAATTAAAATTTTATAGTTATTTTTAAAAATAATATTTATATGTTGTATTTACTAAGCATAATAAGATGAAAATATAATATTTCATCAAAATATTTTAAATAATATTATTAAGTAAAAATATTTTAATTAAGGTGCTATTTTTTAATTCAAGCGCCTCTCTCATAGTGATATACATGAAAATATAATATTTTATAAAAATATTTTTAAATAATATTATTAAATAAAAATCTTTTAATTAAGGTGCTATTCTTTAATTCAAGCGCTTCTCATAGCGACATACATGAAAATAATTTATTGTTGGTAAATTTATTTTTCTTTAAGCCTAAAATACTTTTTATGCTACGAAAATCAGTAAAGCAAAAAAATAAAAGTAATTCTAATTTCTTTGTTTAATGAAAATTTGTCATGTATGAAAATGAGAAGTATAACAACAAATATAAGATATTTTTTTTTCAAAATTAAAACCCCTTGAAAAAAAAGAAAGGAAAAAGAGAAAAGGGAATGAATGGAGTGTCATGCAGGGGAGTGGGGACTCACGGGGAAAGAAGAGTTCTAACTTCGCAGTTAGTAGTTTTTGTAATTTTTACAATAAAATCATGAAATTGGTTTGTTTTTAATGATTTTAACGAGTTGGACTGATTTTGTATGATTTGATCAGGTTTGATCAATTTTACTAATTTTCAAGTTTTTAACATATTATATATGTTTTAACTCATAAAATTGTACAATTTTACGAGTGAAAACACATTTTTGATAACATTAATTAAGACCTCTTTTTTTGTTTTTTTGGTGTGCTCTGAGCTACAACTCTATACCTATATTGGTTTGCGGTTTAAGAAACCCAATTCCAATTAACAATTATTTCTTGCCTAGCCAGTAGCCACCATCAAGAACTCAGGTAACTTGCGAGGGAAGGGGTTGCTGTCATTTGGAACTAAATTATTTGTATAATACATGTACAGAATATACAGAATATATACATATACATATACATATACATATACATATATATAAAAGTAGAAAGGTTATTACACTCCAATTATGCAAAGCAATAATTTTTTTTTAATTTCATACATCTAAGCTTGAAAAACAACTCTAATTAGCACCTTTGGATGATGTAATTATGGTGTTATAACTTATAAACGGTACCAAAGCTATTTTAACTCAAATTCTGAAAATTCGGATTTTTTTTATAAAAAATTTTTTTGAACCCGGTATTGATATTGTTATTTAGAGAAAGAATACAAATATCGATCAAGGTACGTTACAAGCTTATTATACATTAAATATAAATTGTCTTAAATAATTGTAAAACCTGAATTCATCTGGCAGGTTAACAAGAAACCTAAACTTATTCAGATTAAAAAAAATAAAAGAAAGAAAAAACTCAATTGATCCAATTAAAAACGTAGTTCTCAACTCAATTTTTTTTTTATTGAAATGAAGTTGGATTGATTTAATTTTTTTAATTTTAATCTTGCAAGTTAGATTTTACAACCATGATGTTTTCAGGTCTAAATGCGATAAAAGCATAGTTAAACATTAATTTAATAATTTTAAACTTACTTTAAATTATAAAACAAACACTTAATTTCTCTTCGATGGTGATGGTGTCTTTGATAGTTATTCACATCCGAAAAAATACATTTTTCCTATAGAATTTTAAACATTGCATTTTCTACAAATATCTATCTTAATTATCATATAATTAAATAAAAAATAGATTTTTAAAAATATGGGGATTTTGGTGTTTTGTAATTGAATCTACTTACTTATTTTTTTTTAACTTTGTTGTGATGGATGTTTTATACTTCTTGATTTTTATGGTTTTGGAAGATGTTCATTCATTAAAAAAAAAATCTTGATATATTATTGAATCTACTTACTTACTTATTTTTATTTAACTTTGTTGTGATGGATGTTTTATACTTTTTTTATGGTTTTGGAATATGTTTATTCATTAAAAAAAGAAGCCTACATTTCTTGTTACTTATTTTTTTATTTAACTTTGTTGTGATGACACTACCAGAAAATCGATAAATATAAACGAAAATACTGAGGGAATATTTTTGTTGGTAAATTTTCGAGAGATTTTACCAATGGAAATATTTCCTCGGTATATACCGAGGAAATTACAGTGGGAAAAAAATTAAAATAAAGCAAAAAAAATGATGATTTACCAACGGAATAAAATCCGTCGGTAAATTTATTGGTAAACTATGAACACTGTTCATCATGTCAATTACAAAGGGAATCACAGACGAAAAATTCCATTGGCACTTTCCAGAGAGCTCCAAAACTGTTCACTTTCCAATTACATTGGTAATTATTGTTTTTTATGGATAAAATCACCGACGGATTGAAAAATCATCGGTGTTATTTGATGATTTTCTGAAAAAATTCAATTAATTTAAAATTTTTATTTAAAAATTACAGACGGAATCACTAACGGATTGAAAAATCATTGGTAATTGTTGGCAGTTTCTGAAACCTTTTTACGAAATTAAAAATTTAAATTAAATAGTATCGACAGAATTACCGATGGAATAATTAAAAAATATTAATATTCAATTATTTATCGGTAAATCCGTTGCTAATGCGCTCCAATAAAAATTCTAGATCCCCTTATTTCATAAGAGATAGACTCATTTCTTCTTCTTCTACTTCTTCTTCTTCTTCTTCTTCTTTTTCTTATTCACTATATGTAAAAAATATCAATATCTACTTCTTTCTCTTCTTTTCTCTCCTCATCTCATTTTTTTTTTCTCCATGCTTGGGTATGTCTTCTTCTTCTTTCTTCTTTGATCCTCTTAGTTTTTTTTTTAATTAATATGCTTTACAATAAAAAAAATTCTCTCCTTAACTTCACTTGCAACTACATTATGGTAAGATTTTTTTTTTCTTCTTTTTTCATGATTTTTTTCACTATATATTTTTTTTATTTTTAATTGTTTTTGTTCTTAATAATTGTATAAATGTTGTTGTGAGATTTTTTTCTTCATATGAGATCAATTTTTAGTTGATTTATTTATAGAAATTTTTAAATTTTTAGCAATTGCAACTTCATTTTTTTCATATGATTTTTTAGTTGAATTTAGTTTTTCATTTTATTTATCTGTTGCAAATTTGTTTGAGTTGATTTTCTTATTCTTTTTTCCAAGCATTTTGAGTATATATTATAGAGTGTTGATTTATGTTAATTTATTATTTTATAATTTTATAAAATGATTTTTTTTAAAATATTTTTATATAATTACCGACGGAATTACCAACGAAAATTCCATCAATATGTCTGCCTGTAAATCCGTAGGTAATAAAAAAAAAATATTATTACCGACGCGTCTATTCTGTCAGTAAATCCATCGGTAATAATATTTTTTTATTACCAACGGATTTATCAATAGATAAAAAGTTACCGATGAAAGATTCACTGATGGAAATAATTCATCGGTGATTTATTGATAAATTAATTAACGACGGAATATGTGTCTTACATCGACAGAAAAACTCCATCGGTAAAACTGTTAAATCTTGTAATGTGGATGTTTTATACTTTTTAATGGTTTTGGAATATGTTCATTCATTAAAAAGAGAAGCCTGCATAGAAATCATAATATATTATATTATATTTTTATTATTATACACATTACAGTTGCAGAGTTTTAGTGAGATTTTGGTTTAAAATTAGAAGAAATGAAATAGATCACAAGAGATTTGAGTTTGGTTTTTTCAATTTTTTTGGGCCAAATAAGTCAAAATAAATATATTAATGACGAACTTCTTAATTTTTCAAAATACAATTAAATAATTCAGCACATGAATATTACTCGTTCAATTTGATCCTTGAAATTCTTTATGTTGTTGTCATATGAATTAGGTGGGGGGTTTGGCCTTTTAGAAAGGATTTAGAAAAAGATGTTAATTTAAAATATTTACTAAGCTTTAGGTGGACAAATCTAATATTAAAAATAATGTTTTAGCTCCGATAGGTATTCTTGCCTTAGCTCATATCCTAGCAACAGGAATAATTCCAACTTTCAAGCACAATATTTTTTTAAATGTTGCATTTTAATTCTTTTCCTAGCCGAACTCTAATTTGTTAGTGTTTTTTTATAGCATTAACCTTGCAGGATCTTTTAGCTTTTGCTATTGCTGGATCTTTAAAATGCTGCTGTTGCTGGATTTTCATACTATGCTGGAAGTTTTTGTTCAATTTTCTCTAATTTGGATTTATTTGTATTAGATTTGATAGTTTGTTGTTTGTTGTTAATGCATCCATTCGTTTATTTTAATTTTTTAAATGTGAATATCTTTGTTAATTTAAGGTGTCAAAAGTTGATCATGCATCTTGTATGTATAGTGCATTATATTGATTGGGTAGGAAAAATTAGATTCCTATTAAATTAGGTTAATGCAAATAGTGCAAAATACAATTATATAATTATATGAGTTCTTATTAAATTGGGATTCCTATTAAATTAGGTTGTGTATGCAACTATATATGTTTAGAAAATAAACTTGAAATAATTAAAAGCGTATATTTTTAATTTCTTCTATGAAGATTATGAGGTTATTGATGGGTATGAAAACATACTTGGACAAGTAAGGAGTTTTTTTTTTTTTTTTTTTTAATGTGTAACGAATAGACTAATGAATTAGCTTAATATGGCTGTTTTTTTATTTATTAAAAAACTAATTAATAAAACAATTTGATTAAAAAGCCCACTAGGTTTCCCATGTTTATACAAAAAAAATTTGAACCTATTTTCAGTTTGGTCCGATTCTTATTCATCAAAATTAATTAGTACGTTTCAGTTTAATTATTTTTTCTGGGCACAAAACCAAACCATTAAATGTTGTTTTTATCAACACGTGACAACTTTTCTCTAGCATACACAATTTCCTAAGAGAATGACACGTAGAACATACCTTGCCGTGCATGCAGTCTCTCAGCGGCCTTTTTGAGCTTCCTCCTCAGTCAGGTATATAATCAAGGGATGGAATTTTTATTACGAATAATGGTTTTGATTAAAACCATGATTCAAAATAACAATTATATATATTAAAATCATCACTCAAAATAACAGTAGTTGTGTTAAACTATATTATTTCTTCAAAACAAAACAAAACAAATAAATAAATAATAAAACAGTATCATTTCTCTAAAATTTTATCTTAACAATGTCTTTTTTTTTAAAAAAAAAAAATTCAGTTTAGTAGGATGACAAAGAAAGTGCTGAAGAAACAGACAGGAGTGAGGTACTCACCGGGAAAGCATAAATCAAGTTCATAAGCACAATTAAACCATCGTCAACTGTGGTTGCTTTCAGTATGAATTTTTAATTGTAAAGATAATTATATATATGGCAAGAATCTCACCTCACGCTCCTTGGAGGGCTTCTTATGTTGAACACTAAACCGTAATTTCATCAGCTCAATGAGATTTTTTAAATCCACTGTTCATCTAGGGAAAAACAAAATAAAATACAAAACTTGCCCAAAAGAACCAAATGATGATCATCATGGCATTTTGTTTTAAATAGTGTAATTTAGCCTTTTCTCTCTCATGTGATACTCCAATAGAGAATTAAATCCATGTATTTTATATATAAGGATAAAAGTGGGTTGAAGATTAGGGAGAAAAAAGTTAAAATCCTCATTCATTTCATGACTTTAATTCCTTGAAATGGCTTTTTATTTGATAAGAAGAATCTTAACATCTCATATAACTATCCTCCTCTTGAAAACCCAGGATCAATAGATAAAGAGCCATTTGTTTTCTGTTCTCCACACAGCTTTCTCATTGGAGATGCCCTAACACGTGACTGACGAGGTGTCTCCCTCAAAAGAAAGGAAGCGCAGCTTCAAAATGTTATACAGGCCTAAAATGCAGATACATGAAGATGCTGGTTTAAAATACTAGGCTTTATTCGAACAAATCTGATAGTAAAAACAATGCTTTAGCTTCGGCATGTACTCTTGCCTTAGCTCAGATCTTAGCTACAGGAACATCACCGACTTTCTAGCACAACAATTCTGTATTTTAAATCATGGAATAGTGTTCTTTTCTTATATAACATTAACCTTGCAAGATCTTTTAGCTTTTGCGGTTATTGGATCTTTTAGATGCTGTTGTTCCTGGATTCTCAAACTATGCTGGATGTTTTTGTTCAATTCTCTCTAATTTAGATTTGTTCGTATTAGATTTTATAGTTTATCGATTACTTTTTATTGTATCCGCTCGTCGTTTTTAATGTGGACATGAGGTGCCCAGAAATCACACGTCATTTATTTGGATTTAATGTTCTACAAGCCTAAAATGCAGAAACATGAGGATGAGACATACAATAATTACAGATAACAGAAAACAAGCCATCAAAACTCTGCTCTGAAAAATCGGGTGAGAGAAACTCGCATTCTACAGAGGGAATGTAGAAGGAAAGATTCAAGTAAAAATAAGCAACAACTTGTATGGAGCTCCTCCAGCACGCCAAGTGAAAATCCGGTAAGAGGTGTCTCCGAGTAATCATGAATTGGAAAGAATAAGGTGGCAGCAGCTCAGCGCATGTGGGAATCGATTGCTTCGAAGATTCGGCTGCCTCAACTTTGATTGACATACAGTACAGGAACTAGTCCGGCCATTTTGCCATCCCTGCCAGGGCGTTTCTTCTTGACCTGGAATGAGCGTTGAATAAAAGCACATTTGATTAGCCGCATATGACCAAAGAGATCAACCCTTTCTTGGGGAGGCTAACCACCCACCAAGAGATCTCAACCACCCACCCCATCAATCAACTGGGTTGGCAGGAGATCGGCCATTTTACATTTTTTGATTCAACCATGACCAACCAAGAAAACGTGATTTCTAACTAATTACAGCAACTAGAAAAGGTTCAAAAAGGAGCCTTCCTCGTTCAAGTTTCAGCGATTCATGTATGTATACTTACATAAAACCATCCATCAACTTCGTACTCAATTTCAAGCTCTTCTCCTGCTGTTAAACTCAACTGCAAGAAAATTCATAATTGATCACACCTGTGTTTCCACTAAAATAAAAATTATTCTGCTTATCGTCTAATGCATATACCCTTGATTTCAATTTCCACAGGAAGAGAAAGAATCGAGAAAAAATCATGCTGAAACATCAGAAGGTCTTGCCTTCTTGGATCAGGAACCAGCCTTCTAGTTACAAAGACCAGAAAGTTAACTAACCTCATCATCTCCACCCGCACTGAAGTCATAGAGTGCAGAGCCATATTGTGGATTTGCAGATGATGCTCGTCCTGATTCCTGTGACTCAAAACTCCGGGACCCATGCCCAGCCAAGGGGTTTTCAAATGACCTGTCAGGTGACGTGTACGGCGGGGGCTCTTCCCTAATCTGAAAAGGGTTGGGAATTAGGGCCACAGCTGATTTAAATGCATAACAGTTAGTGAAAAAGAGGCCAAGACCCTCACCGGAGAACCTGCACCCTCATAAAAGGATGAGGGACCGCTATACCTGCTTCCACCTGACCTCTCCTGTTATGAACAATTGATGTGCATTAAGAAACACACAGATAAGCAAACAAAGGGATCTGAGGCACCGAGTCAAATGCTTTGGAGGACTCAATTTTCTTCAACCATCATCAAATGGATTATACATCAAGCAATCAAAATAAGACAATGAAAGAGCAA
Source organism: Populus euphratica (assembly GCF_000495115.2). Taxonomy (NCBI): domain Eukaryota; kingdom Viridiplantae; phylum Streptophyta; class Magnoliopsida; order Malpighiales; family Salicaceae; genus Populus; species Populus euphratica. The sequence goes on along the minus strand of NW_011499850.1, from coordinate 264,961 downwards.
GAGAACTAAATATAAGAAGTGTTTTAATCAACGAGCTTCTTTTCTCTCTTTATAAGAGACCTTACACCCATAATATGTGGAAGTAGGTTACACTGAATCATGTTGCCAGAATGCTTCATTAGTCAAACTCACAAATTACCACTACATGGAGCAATCAGGAATGATATTTATTAACGACAATTATCAGCAGTTTTATTTGCAAATAACAGCATGGAGTACACCCACAAATGGAATGAGCCCATGACTTGTAAAAGAAGGGGCCCAGGCATTATGCTTCAAAAAAAAAAAAAAAAATTGGCGCAGCATTACCAATCAACATTGCAGATGAAAGTGATGCATTGACAATCTCGCAAAACAAGAAAAGTTTCTTATTTACTTCTATTGAAATGGCAATAATTTAGGTTAGTTCAGCAAATTCTTTCAAACATTTACCGATATTTGTGATGCTCCATAACTGGTGGGCCGAGAACTGAACAGTGATGGGTAGTTCATTCCACCAAAGTGGGACGATATAGAAGTTTCAACTGACCCTATTGAGTCTGGGGATGAGGACCCAGATGACCTCACGTCTTCCTGCAAATTCAAAGGACTGGCTAAATCACTTTTCAAGGACCACATTGGTCATAAATACAAACCCCAAGCTCCAGATGTAATGTATGCCATTTCAAACAAGGTAAACACAATAGCAAAACTCAGACCTCCAACTCTGAAGACTCCAAAAGTGTCTTTGCCCACATATCATCATAGCTGACTGAAGGTCTAGATATTATATTTTCCTCTTCAACATCCGGAGCTTCAGTTCCCATACCAGCGAGAAATTCATTGACCTAGCATGGAGTACAGAAACTCAAATAAAAAGTTGCACAAATCAATCCAGGCCATCATATCAAACAATTTGAGCATTCACTTTCCATTACCATACAAATCATTAACATAGATTCATGAGCTGCTTCAATTTGGAATTGGTTTTGCCATTTTAATTTTTTAAGGGAGGTTGCCAAAACAATTTTCTTTCACCACAATATTCTTGAGCAACAAATTACCCCAGTGGAACAGATGAAATAACAATGAGCCAACAACAGGAGTAAGAGATGACTAGCACATTATGCTGGGGCTCTGATTCAAAAGATTAAACTAGAACTTGGCAAGGCCTGTTCAACACAAAAAATATTACCAGCATTATATATGATCAAAGCCAGACTTTGCTAATACTATAAATCAAATAGAACACCATTGGACTCCAGCCAAGGAGCCCAATGAATAAGAATTTTTAGAGGCTTTTGATTTCATGCTTCATTCAGAAGAAGGGTTCCCTGATGTGGCTTAGGAGAACTTATTTCAGTTTCAAGTTACTGGAGTTTGGAAACATTTTATGGTTGATATTTACAGATCACCAACACTTATTTATGTTGTGAAAAAGATTGAGTTTAACATTCTCCATGTCATTTAGCTCAACTCCAAATACATATTGAAAGAAAGAAAATTTCTTACCCTACTCATTGCAGGTGCGCTATTTCCCAATAAACCATCATCACCTAGGTTTGCTGCCCAAGCATTTACTAGGTCATCATCAAGCGCATCAGACTCAACAGGGGCCGGCTTTGATTCATACATTAGGTCAGAAATTCCAGTGGCAACAGCTGGATCACTTAAGCCAGTTGATGCACTAATGTTGTGCTTGGTGCGATAAATATCAATAAGCTTAGCACTGTCATTAAATTTTAATCAAAACCACAACTATCAGAAATGCATAGGAATTAGGACAAAAGCATAACAACATCATACATGGATGAATCACATCAAAATTGCAAAGCAAACCCATGCAGGTTTTGACAACATAAAATTAGAGATGTTTCAGTAACGTCATTTAACACCTCAACAGTTCAATCTCAAAGGCTGATTATGAAGGTAAATGGAGATAAGTTAGAAAACTTGGCAACGTGTCCAATGCAAGTGATGTTGTCACCCAAAAATGTTTTGCTAGTTCATATAAATATGATTTATGATAGTAATTGAAATGATCAACTCCTTTGGTGTCAAGGTAATAGCTATGACTAACCATCGACTCCATGGAAAGGGTAGATGAATGAGATCTATTATTTACACGCACTAAATCATGGGTGCTCACCTCGTTCCACAGAAAAAACACACCAGTCATTCTGATAAAGTCAAATGAAAGACCTTGGCAGTAAATATGTACCTTATTGGTCCCAAAGGTAGATACTTTGCTCTTGGAACATAACAAAACAATGAAACAATATCTAACAATCTCTCATGCGTTTCATAAAGTTTCTTCAGTTCTTCATCTGTCCATTCTTTATTTGTATTGTCATGGTTTCTTATATCTCTGGAACATGGTGAAATTGGAAAAGTGTTAATATAGATAATGACAGAGGAAACAAGGGGACAAGGTTTGGTTCTTACCTGATCAGTTCATCTTGTGCTCTATACATTTCATCAAGGACCTTTACCATGGGACTTATTAAGACTCCAAGGCCTGTACCGCTGGCTCCTTGATCTTCCCCATTACTAAGATGCATTTCTGAGAGCTGGGACTGCACTCCACCCTGTGCTAAAGCATTTAAAAATTCATAGATCTGTAGCCTAAAGGGCTCACCAGACCTGATTGCCATAGTTGTGAGGGCTTGAGCAGCAACAATCCGAACCTGGAGTTTTCTCACAGATTGAAACAAATAAGGGAAGTGGAAATTTAAGCAAGCAGCTATATTTGTAGTAGAAAGCTTAAGGCACATTTAAATACAAAGGTCTTGTAAAACCTTAGTGCAAGGAAAAGGAAGACCGTAACAAAATGAGGCACGCCATTCTAAAATGTCAAGACTCGAGAACAATCATTTCAAGAAGGTAGGTTGGGATACCTAAAATGAAGTAAAAGAGAGTCACAGTGCATGGATAAGTTCTGGTAAAGATAATAAAAACCAGTACTAAGCACTGTGCACATTCTGGTCTAGAACATAAATGACAATCACCATGAGAGGTGCCAGTTAAAATTGGCAGCGGTGGAAATACATACTGAAACCTAGTTAAGAAAACAGAATTTTCAGTACTGAAAAAGAGAAGATGAATGACGAAAGCAGCCCTAATTTGTTGATATCAATCATTTTATCCCTAGCGATTTAGTACTTAACTAGATCATTAGCCTGCATTATGTTACAGGTCGAATTAAATATTTTTTAATCATAAAAAAAAAATTTAGGCATTGTTGATTTTTTTCTAATAGAAAAAAAAAAACTTAAAATCATATAAAAATTGATCTAATGTGACTTAGTTGCCTTACCGGGTCCAAAGACAACTTAAATAACCAGTAAAAACATAATTTGACTAAAAATAAGTATTTAAGATGAAATCTTTTTAATAAAAATTAGGACTACATATTGAACCGATTCAGGTCACACAGGGTTAACCTGTCAATCCGCATCAAATCATAAGATCACGATAATCTCATAAAAAAAAATCAAAACAAATTACAAAGCTCAATTTCTAATAAACCCAATATTAAAGGATAAAACTAAAAAAAAAAATTGATTTAAAAAAATAAAACAACCCAAGTCAACTTGGGTTAACCAACCAAATTTATAACTAGATCATGAGACTGGAACAACCTAATAGAAACAAGTTGAAACAAATTATAAAACCTAATTCTCAAATCAACTGAATGTTGAAAGATGAATTTGAAAAAAAAAATGACCAAAAAAATAACTTGAGTCAACCAGGATTAACCAACCAAACTTATGACCCAAGTCATGAGTGAAGAGGGGCAATACAACCCCTCCTCCTTTAGTTTTTTCGTTAATAATTTTGAAGTTCAAGGGACATGCTCAATCACATGCAGAGACAAATAAATATAGTACACTATCTAAAATTTAGTACTCTCTTGTCTCTTTTGTTTGTACTCTTAGTTCCTAGACAAAACAATACAAGACTGGCAGAGGTGCTAAAAAACCATAATAAAATATAATATGGAAGGGGAAGAAGCAACATACTAAAAAAATAAATGCATCAATACAACCTGCTATTCCATGACACATCCTTCTTTATTTTTCTGTGTGCATTTGTGTCAGCCTAGGCTTTAGTACTACAGCCTAAGTCCTTCTTCTCATAAAGAACTTTGGCATGCAAAAACTAATGCCACACCATTTGGAGGGGGTTATCTGATACACAAAAGATAGCTGATAGAAGGTGCTGTTTAACTTTGTGCTATACAGACCCAAAAATTCAAAGGGGTACCAAGCTCATAAAAGACTCTTACGGATTATACCTTCAATCACTAAAATATGTGATGGTGCTAGAAGAAAAGGGCATGTGTGTATGTTCATCTCTTCACAGAGTACTAAATTGTATAGGGAAGCTGGCTGTTCTCTCTTACTTGTTTTAGTACAATCACATATCTATGCACCTAAAGGACAATAATTTCACCGTTGACCCAAGCTACCAACAGTATAACTATAATAATGAATGATCATCATGGTGGAAACTTATACCTCCCAGCTGCCACTGAAAGCACACCTCTGTAGTCGAGTCAAAGCACCAGCTAGAGTAGGATTACGAGAACTGGCAGCAGCAACCATTTTATCTGCATCTAACATCATCAATGCAGTGCCAGGAGGCGTTGCAGATTCCCAAGCATATTCGGAAGCAGCATAATTTGCATTTTCTCCAAGGAACCACACCTATAGGTTTTTTCAGTTCACAGATTCAGATAAAAAGAAAGAAATATATTCCCTAGTATTCATTTAGATTAACAGTAGAACAATATACAATTGTTGACTAAAGAAAGTTGCTTACCGCTGCTTGGACTAATCTCTGCAATGCCAAAGCTGACTTCGGATCAGATGCAGATACCCTGTCCACTGATGTAAGCCCCAACATCGACCCAGGCTGTGGTGGTGGGAGGTCAAGGACTATAGTGACTGCTTCCAATGCTGTGTGCTTCCCATCAGGACCAGCACCGACAAGGCACGTCTAGAAATGGAGCAGGCAGCCATCAGTTAACATTAGTGTTTTCTTTAAGCAAATCTATCAGTGATTTACTTAATCATTATCAACATATCAAGCAGATTAACCTCAAACAAGTTGGAGACACTTCATAAGTTACTGAACATGCAAGGAGCAGAGACAACAAGACAAAATTCAAAATGGACATTGAAAACCAACCAAAAAAAGAAATCATAAAGTATCAGAGAGATCAAGGGTTGAATGGAATCTTACTTTCCACAAAAGCTGCAACACATCAGCATCAATCTTTCCTGGAACCTTAGTAGCGAAGATCCTCGCAATTTCAAGCAGGGTGACAGCCATATCTGGTGTTGCCTGAGCAAGAGAAGTTATAGCAAGTGAAGTTTCATGGGATGAGACACATTAAAACATTGTTAGTTGATGCACTGAATCTCTGTTTCCATTTTTGACAATGGAATGTGCAGGAGCGATTCACTATCTAAGCATCTCTCATTGGCATAAACAATAAAAGTAGTGATAAACTAAGCTCAGGTATCTATCCAATATCCAGAGAGAAATATGCGGACTACCTATTCTATCTACTATTTCCCCTGTCATAATCAAACATAGCTGGTTGGGGGGGGGGGGGGGGGGAGCAGGACAGAAGACAAGAAAATCATCAAAACTGTAACCTACTATGACTATGAATTCTTAGGGATCTTAATGAAAATGATAGTTTTCATAACTAAAAAGAGATCTTGACTGATTTATCATTGTTATTAGTTGCTTTTGATTTAGAATATGCATGTTAAATAAAGGGAGAGAAATAGTATAGCTAGGCTAACCCATCCACTCCAACAACAGCCTCTGCATTTTCTATCACATTCATAGAGCTCAAATGTTATATATATACAATGTCGGCACTGGAATCACTGACCAGATTCCATTTGTATCTCTGGCATGGAAAAACAGGGTATCATCTCCATCACTGGTCTCTAATCTCTAGCCATTCTTTATGTACTCTATTCACTTTTCCTTGGTTAGAAACTGGAAGGTGTATAGAGATTTGAAAATTATGCTGTATTATGTCATTGCTATCCCCATTGTTTCTTCTTAAGTTCTGATTTGTGTGTTAAAATGACTAGAAATTTTTAAAAGAGCTTGGAAAGATGTGTTTCTGACAATCTTACATGCTGAAGAAGCAATTTAAACCAAACAGCACAAAATATTAACAAGGATCCAAACTGAGCAAGCAAATAGCAGAAAAGTCATAGAGCCCTTATTAAAAATAAAAATAGAAAGCTCAATCATGCAATTAGACTGCCATGGCATGTTACAGTAGAACATGCCTCTAGTTGAAGCAACACCACCTTTCCAGATAACAGAGTAGAGTCAGATGATTTTATTGGAAATGTACAGTACAATTTAGTAACGTAGATAGTTAGTAACGTGGAGAAAATTTCAAACTTATGTGGAACGTATCCATCCATGACATGTTGAAGCTCGTTATGTTTTCTTCTTTCTGATTCTTTCCTTCATTTTTTTTTTTTTACCAAGTATAGATAATCCCATTAGCTTGTTAGGTTTTGTAAGGTATCCTTGTTAAGGAACACCATTTAACCAAGTGACAACTCTTTTCAGTTTTCAACAAGAATTTTATTTGTCATGTGAATGATTGATTTGAATTTATTTGTGTGTTTTTACAAGCACTCTTAAAGCTAGTGATTTGTCTTTAATTTATATATTTACCAATAACTCATAACCTATTTATCACTCATCAACCTTCTTTACCTTCACAAAGCTCCCATGGTAGAAGAGTTTAGCCTACACAAACTTATCAAAAGGGAAAAACTAATGATCATCAAAGGCATATCAAAGCATGAGCTCCAAATAAATATGCCGTGCTTTCAAGATAGTATAACATAATTCAATATATAGCATACCTTGAAACGAGCATGTAAAGTCAGCAAAACATCATTCAACAATGTTGCTGGCCATGATGGATCAGAAAGCTCGGATGCGATAATGGATTCCAATTCCTCAAAAGATTCATGTGGAAGTTGCATCCATATCAAAGCCTTGATTACCATTGCTCGAACATAGACACATTCACAGGCTACAGTTGTCCGAACCACCTCCATCAATGAAGCTAATAAACCTGCAATTGTATCCTTGCTACCTGTTGCACTGGATACAGCAGAGACCTTCCGGGCACCTATAAAACAAAACAAGGGGAGGATGGAAGGAGAAAGACTACAATCAGATAATGATCCATTATTCAAACGACATATGTCCCAAGGAAGATATTTGAACAGAATGAGTAACCCTGATAATAGAAAACTAGCAGCACTAAATTTCTCTGAAACTTGTGGGAACCCTAAACCCACTAAATGAACTCAGGGATTTTTTACTTGCAAGAGGATGACAGCTTAAAATAACAAAAAGACCAATGCAGTTGAGTTCTTAAGAGGAAGAATTTGAGCAATCATGTACTTCAGCTTTATTCAGAAGTTCATCTTGAGACTCAAGCCTGCACTTTTGAGGTTGCCATTTGCAAAGTTGAAAAGTTATATCATTGCACAAAACATTGGCCTCTACATTTCAAATTCACAGCCACTACATATAGAATGATGGAAGAATCGTGAGAAAAGAAAAGAGAAAAATTTATAATTGGCACTTCACACACACAATGAAACAAGGAAAATAAGACCAATTTTATATGACACACTTTTAAAACACATGATGCAAATTCATTTAACAATTTCATCGGGTTTGTGTGTTACACAAGTTATATGCATATGCATTGACACAGAATCCCACTCTCATGTAGATAAATGCTTCTTAAGCAATCCAAAAGATGGTGATTGTAAAAGGCTACACAAGATGTTGATGGATAATATTTCTTTTCAAGTCAACAGAGAATGAAAATTCTAAACAAATTTGCTTCAGGCACCACCAATGGAGCACAACAATAATGCCATGAAAGTAACAACTTAATAGTTAGATGATCAAGGATCTTCCTAAATTTTATTTTAAAAAAAAAATTAGTTTGACTATCAAAAAATTACCATCTGCATATGGATTTTCATTAAAATCCGAATCGACTGGATCTGCACTGTCAGAAAATGAATGCATATTAACTCCTTCATCAATGTCCTGTAAGCCTACAGCATATGCAGCAGCGCGACTTTTTCCCATCTCCTGCACAACTCTTGCTGCTGCATGAAGTACTGGCCTGGAGAAATTACGAAAAGAACTTTCCAACCTAAACCAACAAAAAAAAGGGGGGGGGGGGGAAGGAATCAGTTTTCAAAAACAAATGAAAATGAGAAGAAAAAGAAACCAACTAATAAGTTGCATCATAGTTCGAACATGTTAAAGAATTTTCAAAAGAAATAATAAGTCTCACAGATTACAATACCCTGAAAAAGAAAAGGATAAAGTAGAAGAGAAGGAAAGAATTGGGAGCTAAATCTACCTTCTCATTACAAGTTTAATAAGAGGTTGTGGACGCCTAGTCTTGTGGGATTTATCTTTAGAAGCCTTTGACATATCATTTGAATCAGCACTAGATCCCTTCGATGATAGAGAGGGTGCTTCTGGCAACTTCAGTATCTCCCTTGTTAAACGGTACCAGCCAGCAGCACGCTCCTCAGTCCTATAGCATTGGAATACACAATAAGAATATTTTAGAGGGAAAAAAGAGAGGATATAATTGCATCCTGATTCCATCCCATGCCAACAAAACTTAGTTACAACACGAGTAAAATGTTACACAAATAAAAATGAAAAAAGATATAAGATTAAAAAACTACCTCTCTGTATTGTCGTGTTTTCCCAAGACACAAAAGATTGCCTCAAAACAGACTCTTTCACTGGGATCTAGGAGAAGTTGATAAAGCACTGAGTTGAACTGAGATTTAATGTCAGGCCTCTCTGCAGGAAACCAGGTCAAGAAGCTAATCATCTCATTAATTCAGGATTTTTCCTTCAAAATTAGTGAGAAATGCAAACTGCATTTACCATCTAATGCACGAGCTCTAGATATTGTATGACACAACCTGGCCAGCGAAACTCTAGCAAGCACATCATGCAAATGAAGAACATCCTGCAATGCCCCTGATTCAAATAACACCAACAACTTAAACAGAAACCAGAAAAGCAGTCACGTGATAGAGATTAAGCTACTCAACAATGCCATATAACTTGCAAATAGAACCATCCTAGAACCAAAAACCTGAATAGACAAAGGTATTTATGTCTTGCATTGTAACTCATAATTATAATGTGTTACAAAAATGAGTCACTGTTCACACAATTTCACAACTAATCTTTCAATCAAACAACCTACTATTTTTCATTCAGTTTCAGTTTTAGTTGAAAGAATTGAACATCTAACAAGGTTATGTCACTTGAGCCCTGGTGCAGATAACAATCGGTGATCATAGAAGCAGAAGCAGATTATAAGCACAAATAAGAGAAGGGACCTTACCTCCAGGGACTACAAGCTTTCCTGCAGAAAGATGCAGAGGTATAGCATTAGATAAAAAAGAACAGCCAATCTTAGTTCTAGGATATTAACACGATATGAAATAGTTTCATGATGAAAAGAAAGGTGAGAATGAGAAAGTTAAAAGTAAAATGTTACCTAAAGCCATTGCAACTCCATAAGGGTCTTTTGCTGCCAACTCAGAGAGAATTTCCAAAGCATGCCTTACAGCAACAGGATCAGCAAATGAAACCCTGCAGTCAAACACAAGCTAGCTGCATATATTAATAAGAAAAAGACTAGCCAATATGTGGAAGATGCTTCTTCTAGGTGTCTGAAGTGCAAGGAGGACAAGAAGAAAAAAAGGGATTGGCGAGTGAATATAATAACTGAAACAATAGTATTATATCAAAAGTAAGAACGGATCATGTATTTATTATCTCACGATATCTTGCATTAGAAGATTGAATACTCTAGTCACAGCATCCAGCTTCTTCTTAACAATAGTGAGTTAGAAGATTGAATACTCTAGTCGCAGCATCCAGCTTCTTCTTAACAATAGTGAGTATACACCGTTCCTGCTGCTCAATGCAAGACTAAAAGGATTCTAAATACAAGGACTATCTAGGCTAATCAGTGAAGCCAGGATACGCATACAACATACAAGTGCAAATTGGAGAGGTGGAGAATGGGAAACTATCTGTACTACGGGACTGCAGGCACAAAATACCAAAAACAGAAGAAGCAAGTCAAGCCAAACATAACAACCAAACCTAACAAAACAAAAGCTAAGTAACCAAAGAAACAGCAATCATCAATATGAACCTAAATCTATGCACTAGAATAAGAAAACTTACCCCTGTACAGCACGGTGCAGAAATGCTGGGTTTCCAGGATCAAGAGGGAGTCTTCTTAATGCACTTAGTGCAGCATATTGCAAATTACTCCGAACAATAGACTGATATGTAGCAATCATTTAAACAAGTATAATAAGCAAACAAGCAAACATACAAAATGAAGTATAATATTTCAAGAACATGACTCATAATCATGGGATAATTCTACAGAGGAAACACAGGCAAAATAAAAAGATTAAGATGAGGGAATGAATTGGCACTTCATAGAGTCAAACAGACTTCAAAAAAAAAAGTGCCACAGCAAATCCTGTTAAGGAAACAAATTGAGAATATAAAACCTGTGCATTTGAATAGTTAAACAAACTTCATAAACTCTCCCTAAGTTTGTGGTAACAAATTCACTATTTTCACTGAAAAACTCTCTTTAACATTAATCATAATATCAAATATAATATCGATGATGTCTCTGCACAAGGGCTAAGTTAGATGTTTTGCTTCATTAGAACATTAACATTCCCCAACATGTATGACTCCTAAATTTACTCAAGGCAATACTACATGAGCAGTCAATGTACAAGCTCTCAATTTTAAGTAGCTCTAAATATCATTAACAAGAGACAGATTATCACTGTGAAGGTTATGCAGCAATAACATTTTATAAGAAATTGGGAACTTTACTGATAATACCACCGATAAGTTGATATTTTTACCTCCTTATCACCACCTTTAGTCCCAAAAACACCTTTCTTTCGTTTTTGAGGGTTGTCACCAACCTGAAATTCAATATGAAATCTCAAGAATTATTGTAGCCAGGATGCTTGTTTGATTGAGTGAATGTCAAGCTTTGAAAAACCTCCATGAAACCAGAAATGTGAGAAGAAACAATACAACTTTGTAATTTCAAAAACTCAGCAACAATCACCAGAATTTGATAAATAGTGACAAAACACAGAAATTGACACCCTGAACAAGTAATTAAGTTACAACCATACTTTCCAGTAAACATTGCAGGGCCTCATCTTTTGTTAACAAATGAAGACAAATATTTGTAACTTACACCAGTACAACAGAGATTCATTCCAGTAACTACAGAGATATTTTTTACGAAAATTAACATTATATGGCATCTTTTCCAAAAAAGACTTGACACACGTTTGTAAACTTATCGTAACCATAAATGTTAGAGCAGGATCAGACCAGTTTAAACAGTTAGACCTTCCTTTGGGTGCTTTCTTTAAATTTCATAATATCCTAGTGTTGAGAAGAGTCATGGAATTATCATTAGGCAACTTAAGCTGCAAGAAAACTGTACTTCCATTGGTTTATGGCAGCTTCAATTGTTGAGGAGCTAAATGTATAGAGGCTGCTTTTGTATAGACAAAAGATATCAGTAATTCTGTAATTTTTTTGCGATCCTTGAAGTTTTTTGGAAGGAGAGAAACCAATGAGTATTTAAGGGGAGGATTCTACTCGCAAATCTACCAAGGCTTTTAGAAGATAAATCTTGGCATTCCAAACAGCTTTACTAATGAAGAGGAGTTATTAAATTTTAATAATTTTTTAGTTTATACACAGTCACAAAGGATACATGTGCAGAGCAAACTAGAGTTCTATTTTTATTTTTACCATTAATAAAAAGAAAGGACAACGCAGTATTCTTTGTTGAAACATAAATGGAAGAAATTTAGAGCAAGGCAAACCTTGTCAAGAATGCCAAATACAATCTCATACAATCTGGATAAAATACCAGTGTTGCTTTCGGGAGCATATGTAAGAGCCTTCAATGCTTGCAATCTACGTGCATGAACTTCAAAGATACAAGATAAATTTAAATCAAAATCTAAACCTTACAATTTCAAAGGAGAAAATTTTTCTATAAACAGGTACTGTACTTGAAAAATAACTATTCTTTTGTATGGCACATTAATCATTTTTTCCCTTGTAGATCCTTGTTTCACTCTATCAATAAAAATAAAAGTTCCCACAGAATAGCCTCATGCAAAATATATCTCTTGCATGCATTTCAATATCATCCACATGGTTGATTGCATGAAATTAGCAAATTACTGATCGCAGATAAATCCCAAGGCACCAGCAAATTCATCCATAGAAAATACAAAACAGAAAGTTCACAAAGCATTGGGACTTGATGTGAACATAATGCTGCCATTTTTATATCCTAAATCAAAATCACTTGAATTATGTGAACTAATGAGACATATTTCAAAGATCCAACATTCAAAATTAGAGCCCATTGTAACAGGAAAAAACTTCACGAATTCTTATCAAACAGCATAAAGCATTCAAACAATTTATCAAGCACAGTTAAATTCAGCTTCATCCTTTGCATGCAACTTGGAAAAAAGATTTTGCAAACCATTTTTTTTATTAAGAACCACCTTGTACAGCACAGAGCATTAAAACAATTAATGAAAGAAAAACAGTAAGAAACCACTTTACATTCAACACTAGCATCTGAAGCCTCTTTAGAAAGCTGATCTACAATCCTTGGTACAACATCAGCTCTAGTCACCCCTCCAACAGCATCAATATCAGCCAAAGCATCCCAATTAGGAGTCGGTATTCCACCACCTGGATTTAAACCTTGAGAACTAGTATCTGATAAAATCCTAGCCAAGTAATAATACACATAGCGCAGAATCGTCCTGTCTTCACATTGCTGATCCAGCTGTAGCAGATTCAAACATATTAACTATCATTTCTTCAAAATTAACGGTATAAAATTTCTTCAAACATATAATGTGGAAGCATACCATGAGAAGAGACGGTGCCAATGACGGATCGACTGAATTGTAAACAGCAAGTTTCGGAAACACATGATGCACTAGTTGCTTTTGAGAACTTTTCTGTAAATTCAGGAAAAAATACTTAAATTCCCATAAAAAATAACAAAAAGAACAGCAAAACAAATATATAGAGAAGAAAATCAAGATTTACTTGATCAGATGTAGCAGCTAGTTCATGAATACTCCTAGCTAGTTGCGAATACGAAACCGGCTACAAAAATCAAGAAAAATCAAATTAAAGAAAGAAACAGAATCTCTAGAGAGATTTCAGAGAAGGAAGCTTAGGTTAGGGTAGGTTACATTCTTCTTTTGTTTTTGAGGCATGATATTGATACCAGCAGTAGTTTTCATGGCAGCTTTAGCAGCAGAAATGGTGTCGTTTTGGATCTGCATAAGTGTAGCTCTCTTAGACTTTCTCTCTCCTAACACTGTCTTCCCTGACACCGAGGACGAACTTGCCGTCGTCGTCATCGGCGTGGAATATGACATCGATCCAGTCGGTTGCTGCGATGCCGGAGGAGTTGGCGCTTCCGCGGATCCCGATGACTTCGGAGCCGGCCCAGGGTCCGCTGTTATCAGATCCATCAACGTCGTCCCCGACGAAGAATCCTAAAAGAGAAGGAAAATTAGAATGATTAGCGGAAAATGTGGAGGATTAGAGAAGAAATTGAGAGAGAGAGTAGATGATTACCGCCATGATTGTTAATGTTTCAGGTTTTGTGCTACTAAATTTGAATATTCTTCTTGGAGAAACGGGAAAAACAAGCAGAGTCAGAGAGCTTGGAAGAAGTTGAAACGGGTTTTGATCTGACCCGGTAATAGAAATGGTTTGGACTTCGGACGACTCGATGCAGTCGCCCGGAAATTTTATTTATATGAATAATTTTTGGGGGGTTAATTTGATTTACTTCCAATAGTTTTACTAATCACTCCGTTAGGTGTTAGAAGTTTCATTCATACCCTTCTAATCCGTATCTGTTGGTCAGCATAACGCAACATTTTTTATTTATTTAAGTATCAATTGACACTTTAAAGATTCGATTCGAGGAAAATGATGTATATTGATTAATTGGATATTTTTAAAACCACAATTAGTAAAATATAATTTTGACTTACCATGCTACCAAACAAACCTTTAATAAAAAAAACTTAAAATTATACTACTAAATAGAACAACAATTATGTAATATCATGGATATTACTAGTATTTTTCTAATAAATAAAAAATTTATTTATTTAATTTGTTATTCAATTTGAAGTAATTATACTATTTTTATAAAAAAAAATTTATAATTATTTATATAATAAAAAAAATTCATCATATATTAAATTGAAACTTAGAGTTAATTTGGCATTAAGTAATAGTTATGTTTTGAAGTATTATTTTTTAAAAATATATTAAAATAATTTTTTTTTATTTTTTAAAATTTAATTTTTATATTAGCATATAAAAAATATAAAAAAATTAATTTTAAAAATTAAAAAAAAAAGTAAAAAAATCAATTTCTTGAAAACTTGTTGAAAACACAAAAACAAAGGGCTTTTACCATCAAAACTTTCTTTGAACTTCCTAGAGGTCCTTGGTACAATAATAAAAGGTTCAGGTAGTACTTTGAACGAGTAATGGATTTCATGGGCTAATGTATAAAATAATTTTTAAAATATATTATCTTAAAAGGACTATCCCTAAAAGATAGATGTCACTTTTGAGGGTAGCAGTACTGTGGTTTTTTTCACAAAATCTCCAGCACAAAACAAGACAGAAGAAGAAGAAGAAGAAGTACTGACAAGATATTTAAGTGACCATCTTGTTGGGATCTGGAATTATACTCTGTATTCATCATTTCCACTTCTAGATTTCCTCACGTTGTTACTTTTTCTTTCCCTCTTTATGCGCCCATAACATTTGATAGGCAAAAAAGGGTTTCTGTCTCATAACAGATTCTTGCTTCTTGTTGCTGACTGTCCATGAAATGATAATGGAGAATGCATTAGCAGGTAAGTTTCTTAAGCCATGCTTCCATTTGAATTCAAGAAAAGCAACATTGGTACTGCAGAAAAGGAAGGGAATTGGCACCTCCCACAAGTTCTGCTATCCTTCCAAATTCAAGATTCATCCCCTTGTTTCTCATCCCCTTCATCTCCCCAATTTAGAGGTACGACTCTTCCCATCTTTAGCTTTTCGTGTATAGTTTGTACTTTAAACACATAGAAGTTTCAAAATTTCATGCAAGAATTGGGATCTTTAGGATGCATGTTCTTGAAACAGAGTTCTACTATTTTCTGCAGGCGGGTGGTGTTGAAATACAAGAAAGTAGTTATGCAGGTTTAGTTTCTGATCAAGAAATTGTCTGGCCTTCTCCCGATGATGAAATCCCATTTTGGAAGAGGGATTTCCCTTCATGGAATGTGAGTCCAGAAGTGCCATATGAAAGTTCTGTCAAGGATTCTGATCTTATGCACATAATTCATGTCACAGCTGAGATGGCACCAATAGCTAAAGTTGGTGGACTTGGTGATGTTGTTACTGGACTTGCTCGAGCAAGTCTTTCTCGTGGCCATACAGTGGATATAGTGCTCCCCTTCTATGAGTGCATTCAGAAGCAGCAAATCAGTGACTTGGCATTGATCAGTACTTATGATTCTTATCATGATGGGAATTGGATTCCTACTAATGCCTATCGTGGAGTTGTTTCGGGCATTCCAGTGATATTTATTGAGCCATCAAATGAATTCTTCAAGGGGCAACAAGTATACGGCGGTTCATATAATGAGCTAGAGGCTTATTTGTTTTTTAGCCGTGCTTGCCTTGAATGGATGCAGGTTTGTAGGTTGATCCTCAATATGATCTTGGTTTTTCCTTTGACTTGACTTCCGATTCTTAGAAGTTCGAGTAAGCTTACACTAAATTGGAAATAGAAGGTTGAGGGATCAAGGGTTAGAGTTTGTATAACTAAAGCATGCTCAGACTATAAAGAACATATATGATTTACAACTTGCAGTTGTTTTTTAAGTCATTGACATAATGTTGAAGAAAATTACACCAGCATCTGCACTTACCCCTTCAGCTTCAAAAGTTCGCGTAATTTTGTCACTCCATTTCTGTTCAGCATCTTTTGCAGACCTTTGTTTCCCAGTTCATATCATTGTTATCCTTTAGTCCTTAACAAGCTCTTTTTTTGAAATTTCTGACAAGATAGAATATGGTGACAGGTAACAGGTGCTCAGCCTGACATTATCCATGTCCATGAATGGCAAATAGGTGCCTTGCCCCTGCTTTACTGGGATATGTATCAATATCTTTCACTGAAGGTATTTACTCTTCTTATTAGTAACTCTTCAGAATTTAATGCTCTGATTTAGTGTCAGTGATGTCAAAATTGTACTTTCTAGAAACCACGGATTGTATTAACTATACATAACATGGAGCATTTTGGAGAGTGCCGGTAAGTTATTATTTTCCTGTCTTTTTTACCGTCGTAAGTTTAAATTTCTCACAGCCTGTTCAACAGTATCAGTTGCTCACTATATGGGCCTTTTGGTGTGTTAATCCTAGCAGATCAAATTGAACATTGCATAAAAACATTGTGGTTTCTTTGCTTTGGCAGCCAAGAGCAACTCAGCAAGTGTGGTCTTGATGGTTCTATGTATGCAACAGCGGAGAAGGTGTGTATTTATATATATATATATATAGCAAATATCTGATGCTGCGGAGACATTTTATTAACATCCTAAAAAAATTGGAATTTATATTTCCTCTGAAAGAATTAGCATGTGGCATTTATATGTCTTTTCATTAGCATTGAACACATAGAAAGATATGGCGAGGAATTAAATTCACAATCAAGATCCTTTGGGGCTCCTTTTTTTATAGGAATCTGTAGGTGGTGTATCCTTTTTCTCACCAAAAGTCATTCAATTACTAGAAATACTGCCAATTCCCAAAACTTATTCTAATATCTCTCAACATGTCAGGCAGTTGATGATCGGACTATAGGCCATAATCCTGAGAGACTAAGCTTATTGAAAGGTGGAATTGTATACAGCAATGCAGTGGTGTAAGTAGTTTTGTTGTTTTGTCTGCAAAAGGTTCGTTCTTGATATGGTGTCATTTGGTCTAAAGTTGCATGTGAAGAACTGTAAATAGCCTATACCTGAAGTTGATTTTCATTCCTCGTTTGTAAAGGGTTTTGCTCTTTGGCAAACTAGTGTTGCATTACACTCATTATATTTCTTGACTTCTTATTCTAATGGATAAAGACATGTTGTCAGGCAGTCTTATTTTGTTAATAGCTTCTCTTTTTTTTTTTCATTTTATGAATATATACTCAGTTTCTTGAGAATAATTTGATGCTCCAATTAGTCGATTGGAACTAATCAAATAGTGATCCAAGTTTGGATCACCATCAATCAACACCAAAGTGGGAAATTTGAATTTTAAAGTTATGAAAATTGAATCCTCATATTCACCGGGGTTAGAAAACATTTAAATTTGGATAAAATATATGTATTAAGAACCTTATTTAAATTCTTCATAAATTATGATTTGAATGCTGACAGAAAGTGAGTTTTAACTCCTGCATGAAATGTTTTAGATGTGAATTTATTTGTTTACATGATGCATATCACTGAATCTGATGCACCCACATTTACAACCATTACAAGCATAGAATCCAGCACTACCCTTTAAGTCTATTTTATTTCCAAGAAACTAATTTTCTTTTCTATTTCCAGTACAGTCTCGCCAACATACCTTAAGGAAACTCTCTGCTCTGGTTGGTTGGCCAGCACTCTAATGATGCATTGTGATAAGTAGGTTCCACTTTATTATAAGCAATTCATGATTTAAAACTTCTTTTTCTTAGCTGTTTATTCCTTCAGCGTAATCAAATCAACTATCTTCTCACTTTTTAGCTATAGGAACTTGTGATTCGATAACTATGCTGCAGTAAATGCCTTATTGAACATTACTAACGTTGATGCAAAATTGTCTGCCTGGTTTATGATTCTATCTATCTTCCAATGTGGGTGCAATTCTGCAGGTACTTTGGTGTTTTGAATGGGATTGACACTGCAATGTGGAACCCTGCTACCGATGTTTTCTTGCCAGCTAAGTTCCATGGTAAACTAGTGATCAACTTAAACCTCTCTCTGTTAAAACTGTCTCTATATATGTCCTTTGAAAAGAACCTGGAAGCAGTCCAATACTTTTATTGACGCAGTTTTGATCTGATACAGCTACGTCTGTAGAACCTATACTCTGTTATATTTTTTGGTTCACACAATTATTTTGTATGAACAGTCTGTCGATAACCGCAGGCTGCTTGTTTTCCAATAAATGTATCATTTCGAGATATCTTCATAAACATATAGTAGCAAAAGGAATCAATATATGAATGTTCATACATTAACTGCTTGGAAAGTGTTGTTGTCTTTCACATTCAGCATCTACTTTCATCTAATTATTCAACCTGCCCTGCTTCAATTCACATCATAATCACGCAAAGTTAACATATGAATTTTAGATATTCATTCCAACTTTTACATATTGCTGTTTTGTTTCTAACAGCTCAAAAAATTGAGGGCAAGAAGTTGTGTAAATACTACGTACAAAGGGGGCTTGGTTTGGCTGCTAAAAGCATCACCAGCAGTAATCATGTGCCAGATGCAACAGTTAAGATCCCATTGGTAGTCTGTATTACTAGACTAGTTCCTCAAAAGGGTCTGCATTTGATTACTCATGCACTTAAGCATATTGAAGAACTGGTATGACTCTCCCTCCACCCATGCTTCCTTCCCCCTTCTCTCAGCTAAACATGGATTTAATGTTTCTCCTTCTATATTATTTGAGTCAATGTAGGGGGGGCAGATGATTGTCCTTGGAAAAGCTCCAGATGGTCGAGTTGAAGGGGAATTCAAACGTCTTGCAGATATGGTAATGAGCTTGAGGTTTTCAGATAACTAATGATTGGAGCCTCTTTTTTTTTTTTGCCCCACACCATTTATGATATTAACACCACTTGGTATTTCATGAGCTTGATAATGAAAGAAATTGCATTTCAATAGAAGAATACAATGTGATGCTCAAAAGGCAAGATATGAGCAACTGATATAGTGAAGTTGCAGGAATCATTTACTATTTTTCTCATTTTCTTTAATCTCTCTGTAATATGATCCTTTTTCTCATTAGCTGCTTTGCATAAATATAACAAAAACTCTTATCCTTTGCAGCATAACCAAGGTCCTAGCATCCGTATCCTTTTGATGTATAGGTAAATCATCATAGAAGCCATAACATGCTTTTAATATTTTGAAGTGATGTATAATGTCTGGCTAGGAGTTACTGTCATGGTTGTGTCTTTCTTTGTCACACAGTGAGGAGCTGTCCCACATGCTTTATGCTGCAGCAGACATGGTGTTAGTTCCTTCCATGTATGAGCCATGTGGACTTTCTCAAATCATTGGAATGCGTTATGGATCGGTATGCATGTAGCTTTGCAAAATGATTAAAATTAACCATTGTTATCTTGATATAAAATTGTGTTACTAAAACTACTTATCAATGACTTCGCTCATTTATTGGTCATATTATTGGCAAATTCTTAAGGTACTATTCTCTGAAGATGAACGTTTACACAGTCATGAGTGTATGATTAGTAGTTTTAATTGTAATTCTGTTGTGCATATTGTGTGGTTGCTCCCTTCCAGCAAGATCATTGAATGGACATACAAATGAATAGCAGATACATGGCATAAGCATAGGGAATGTAAAAAAGGGTGAAGCTCTCATCTGAACATAATGGTTTTTCAGGTTCCAGTTGTTAGAAAGACTGGTGGCCTTGCAGACACAGTCTTTGACATGGATGACCAGTCGAACCCTGAGATTGCTAATGGGTAATTTTAATTCAATTTGTGAAATTTGATTTGTTTTCAAAACCTCATATTGACACAATTTTCACCATTTTCTCCTGGACGGAAGTTTTAGGTCTCTGGGTTTTATCTTCATAGGGAAAAATGGACCAAATACCCAAATTAATTTCTTATGGATAAATCCAAGTAGGTGTCATGAAAATAGTGGATTGATGAAAACTTATGAACTTTTCAATATAATTTGGTGAAGAGATATTGTCTAGTGCTGGTTTACCTTATTTGGCTAGACAGTTATCCAGTGCTTTAACCTGATACTTCTGTCTTTATCTGGTCAGGTTTGTTTTTGAAGGAATTGATGAAGGATCCTTAAACTGGGCTCTAGACCGTGCATTTGCTTACTACAGAGATAGTAAGCTCTGCCTATTATAGTTCTTGCATGTTTACTTTCTCATGGACGACAGTCTTTTTTGCCATATACAATTTGCTCCAACAAGACCTCATTAGTGAGAGATACATGGCTCGTTACACTTGCTTGATAACATAGTACTACTGGTGGTACTGTTATTTCATAAATCATGAAAATCATCACTAAACTGGTGAGACGAATTGTGATTGTTGGTCTTCTAGACCTATCTGTTTTAAAAATTCAGTCAATCATCATCTGTAGGGTGTATAAAGTATGAAAAAATATCTCGAATTTTAGCTATGTGCCTTACTAAATATCAACCCCCTTACTGCTACGTAGTTCACTCTTGCAGTTAACATTTTCTGAATTTGGATTGGGTTTTGTTGATCTGCATAATTATTTCAATTTAAACATGAGTGAATGCATGCGTGCATCTTGTGATCTGACATGTAGATGTAGAGTGGTTCGGTCTTGTCAGATATTAAGATGGCATAGAGCTTCCTATCAGGTTAATGTTTTTAGCTCGAGGGTTTTGAATCTGTTCTGTCCTCGATTTGAATTGCAGAACCAGATGAGTGGAATGGCATTGTGAAGAAGGTAATCGAAATTGACAATAGCTGGAACAACACGGCTGGGAAATACATTGAAGTTTACAATTCAGTTAGAGGGAGATCTTGAAGGCACCCAGGTCAGTGATGGAATTTGTTCCAAGTTGTAAATTGCAAGATTCCCCTGATACAAATGCAAGAGCCGGGTCTAGGCCAGTAACATGCTTTCACTTTTGTTGTGGAACCTTCAATTCTTCTCTAAAGTTTTAGCACTGAAGAGTTTTTGTTTACATGAAGATGATGTTCAGCGAGTAGGATCTTGAAGGCACCCAGGTCAGTGATGGCATTTGTTCCAAGTTGTAAATTGCTAGATTCCCCTGATACAAATGCAAGAGCCGGATCTAGGCCAGTAGCACGCTTTCACTTGTGTTGTGGAACCTTCAATTCTGCTCTAAAGTTTTAGCAATGGAGAGTTTTTGTTTGCATGAAGCTGATGTACAGCGAGTAGGAAGAACAGCCTGAACAATAGACAATGAAGCAAAGAATCCACAATTACTAGCTGCTTATACTGTTCCAGAAGGATTTTTGTAACAGTATTGAGCATACTTGTAGTTTCATGTGTATTGACTTAACAATTTCAATTTCAACAAAATTTGGAATGGGAAAAGATGCTAGTGCTGCTGCACCCTATAAGTTAACCATTGGTAGTTTACATGTCATTATAGGCAATCAACTTTAAAAATAAGATAAACTGATGCCTCAGTAGATTGCAAAATTAGTTTTTTAAAAAAATCATATCACTAGCCCCAGGATTTTCTGCTGTTAAATGTCAGAAATAAAAAGACATCCAAATAATAAACAACACAGCATTGCCATGATCAGCTTCTCATAAATTGAACATCCAACAACTGCCTTGAATGTAGCATTACAGATCAGTAAAGAATAGCTGCTGGCAGGCATCCAGTAAATATTGTTGTGTTGGAACTTCTGAAGAATAGAGAGAACTGCCGCAGTAGGCCAATATGTTTTCTGTATGTTTTACTGTTGCCTCGTATCCGAATAGATGATGCTAATTATTTGATGAGCTTATTTTGAGTTCTTCCATCAAATTTGAGAAGCTGAAGTGCTATCGGTGAGTAACTGAGCAAGGAAAGAACATTCGTGGACATTTATCTGCATAGTTATAGAAAGAAAACAAAATGTGTTTAAACATGACTTTTATTCTCATCAATATTGATTGATGAGTTCTATTCTTTACCATCATCTAGAACTAGAATGAGGTCACTCTTGATAACAGTGGTTATCCGATGAGCAACATTGATGACTGCGCATTCATTGGTTTCTTTCTGCAATGTTTAATGATACTGTCAGTTGCTGAATCGATCGATGCAGTAGACTATCAAGAACAAGAATTTTTTTCTTGTGCAGTAGTGTTCTTGCAAGGCAAAAGCCTGGACTCCAGTTTTCACCCTCTTCAGAAACTGCATCATTTTTCAGAATTGTAACAACTAAATGAAGCAAAATGGACAGTTCTAGAAAAATGAGTGCTGCTAATCTGTGTTTTTCCGTATTGTTTACCTTGGACATCAAAATATTCTGATCTTGCCTTGCTATCCCATCCAAATGGCAATGTCTAAGAATCTGAAAAAATATCAGCAGCTTTTGATGAGAACATGATTATAGTTCATTGATATAAGGAGGAAGATTTCAGATTCTTACTTCACAGATTTCCTCATTGTTGTGATGTTGCACAGGATCCAGATTATTCCTCATGGTTCCCTGGAAGTGTTGGGTCCAGAGGTATTATGCTTATGGTGGATCTTAAATGATACAAACCAACTGAAGTTATATCTAGTCTATCAATTGTATGTCCTTATGAGGGCTCAACCAGCAGAATAGAGCTTGAATTAGAGTTGATTTTCCACTTCCAGTTCTTCCCACAATTCCCATTTTCTTCTGTCCAGGTAAAGTGTAATTTGTTCTCTTGAGAACTGGTGGGAGAGCAGGGTCATAATGTATGCCAGTAAAGTGGAGACAAATAATGTCTCATCTCTAGTATATTTACTACTATATACAAGTAAGAATAACTAATCTTCCATATAATACATGACGGAGGTTTAATTTAAGATATATATCGTTACATGATTTATGATCTTTACTCTCAGTTTAGTGTGTATATATGTACTCAGTGAAGAGCTGTGTGTATAGAGAGTACAGGGAGGAAAAAATAAAAAAAACTTGAGTGAAAATAAATTGAGTAGAGTTTTCTCCTCCTTGTTTGTATTGTTTCCTTGATAAATTAATACAAACCAGTAACTATATAGTAACTATGTGAAGTAGATATATTGTCAAATCATATAAATTTATGTCTTTAATTTCTGGAATGACCCAACATGACATACTTCGAGGTTTTTAATTTCCATGTAACCAGTCTCTGGCCATTTCGGTTCTGGACTTCAATCTTTAAGGGCAGAAGGTGCCTCGCTTGGTATGCAACTAAACAGAATTATTCTCTCGACCGAGATCATCTTGTTCTCGACACTGCACACATTCCAAATAACCCAAGCTTGTAGAATATTAATCTTCAGACCATAGGTGACAGCAAGTCCTGCCAAGCCTGAAATAAGATCGGCTCCATTTTAGTTAGGCAATTTCATGTTTCCAGGGTTCATGCAAGTATAAAGCATCAAGAACAGCTTAACTATCATAGAATGTGCTTACTGCGGTTAGTGCCTGAGCCTGATAGAGTCACTAAGATCATAAGAACAACGAAGAAGCCAAGACTTAATAGAAAGTTTATCCTAACACAGAGCCATTCCATTGTCGTGGAATTGTGTAAACTAATGCGTGAAAAATCATCAACCAGGCCAAGGTTTTTGGTGTAGAGTTTTTCATCCTTGTTGAAGCAACGGATAGGCACTACCCAGCAATTGTTTCCGAGAAGTGATGCAGAAGTGGAGCCTTTTGAATTCAAACCATCCTAGCCAGTTCTCTGGCAGTTTTAATGCAATAAGCCTGCACAGAACTTTGAAAAAATTCAGCGCCTAGTAACTACATACATGTTTTGAGGAAGAAACAGATTATCGTGCTGCACATATATTTATGTGAGACTGCTGGCTATTCATGCCACCTGTGACATGAGGGCGATGACACTGACAAGCTGAATAAGAGCAAACACTAATCCAGCTATTCTGTAAGATACATCAAAGTCGACAGTAGCTTGGTCTGTAGAAGACTGCAGTGAAAGCAAGGATAAAAGTACCAGAATATAGATAAGATAAGGAACTAGACTTCAATCAGGAAAAACGCAAATACAAAACAGTGCTGGGCGAAAGGACTAACCTCGACAAGGATTTAACTTGAAGTAGTGTCGAAAAATGACATAGGAGCTTGAAGAATCGATGTTTTTAGGACATTGAAGAGATGATGATAAGTATTAAAGGTGATGAATGTTAACAGAAGTGCCCTTGCCAATACAAAAACAGAGCTCCCACCAGAAATTAAAGAAAAGATCTCGCCATCAGTTGCTTTTCGCTGACCCTGCCCTCTTTCTTGGTTTCCCACGCAATCCTATAATTGCTTCCCATTTGCAGTGCTTGGAAGAAAATATGAAAAGTAGAAGAAATGAATATATTGCTGCGTTCAGAGGAGGGTCAAAACTAGAGTCCAGGGCAAAGACAACTCATTTGTCTGGCAAGGGTACTGCTGCATAAAAGTTAAGTTCTTGTTCAGTAACATAAATTTTAATGTCATTAAAAATTTACATAATTATTAATTTTAAAATCTGTTAAAATAATTAAGATATGCATAAGCTGCTCAAACATTCATGGTAATCTAAAAAAATCTTGTTTTGGATGAGGCCACTGCATCCATTGATATGGCAACTAATAATATCATTCAGCAAACAATGAGAAATGAAACAAATGGTCCCTACCATCAGCAAGAAGCAGGTCACTGTAGACACATAGACAGCAATATTATTTGCTATTCTTTTTTTTTTTCAAAAATTAGATTCACTTTTTTTTTTTTACCCAAAAAATCTATAACATGCTCTAACCACCTTAAATCCATACATAAACTCAAAACAAATATGTTTGAAACTCTTTTTACTAAATAAATTTTTTAATGTTAAAATTAACTATTTTGATGTTTAGAATTGGTGTTAACAGTGAATTTATTTTTTTATTGTTGAAATTCATTGATTTTATTTTTATTCTTTCAAATCACTGACTGAAAAATAAAAAAATAATAAAATTTTAGACTAATCACACTTTTTTGGAAATTCTAAAATTTAGAGAGATTGATATTTATAATTTGTATGTGTGTGTATGTATATGTATATATTATTTAATAAATAAATCATAACATATTGATTCTCATCCTATCCACCTCTTGACCAGACATCATCCAAGTTTTTTTTCTAACCGGATGGGAGACAACTAAGAGTAAGTTTGCTGGCCGCACAAACAAAGAGCGACTAATTAGTGGCGAGGCATAAGAGTTGGCTTTAGGAGCACCATCTTCCGGTCAGTCACCATCATGTGTAATTAATAAATAGAGACATGCCATCTGCGACGAGACAGACCGAGCAATAAACTGATTAGTCTCTTGGTAATAAGAGGAGTACTGTTACACTGTTAAATGTGCGCTGGGTGCACATCTAAGGCATGATGTCCAATACCAGGTTTAAGGGTGCTGACAGTCATACCAACGATGGGATAAATTAGCAGCGCAGATTTATGCGGCTATAAGTTTGTCAAAGGAAAAATCAGCAGCACAGAATGCTAGGCTTGACGATGGAATGTCCAAGCCAGAATGACAGACTCATCAGTGGCATAGGCTGGCGAGAACTAGGGCTGTCGAGAATTGGGGCTGTCAAGGAATTCAACAGCGCAGACACTGGGAGCCTGCGCGCAGATGGGAATTTGGCAGCGCAAGATTTGGCTAGCTTGCACGCAGATGCGAATGCGGCAGTGCAGACATTGGGGCCTACACGCAGTTGCGAATTTGGCAGCGAAGGAATTGGGGCCTGCACGCAGATGCGAATTCGACAGCGCAGGAATTGGGGCCTGCACGCATAAGCGAATTTGGCAATGCAAGATTGGGGCCTGCATGCAGTTGCGAATTCGGCAGCGCAGGATTTGGGGCCTGCACGCAGAAGCGAATTGGGCAGTGCAAGATTAGGCAACCTGCACGTAGATGTGCATTCGGCAGCGCAGACATGGGAGTCTGCACGCAAATGTGGATTTGGCATCGCAGTATTTGACGACCTGTTACCCAGGGTGCGCACTCGGCAGCGCACAAGAGCTTGCGCAAGTCAGGGGCTTGACTTGGCAAGATCAAAAACTTGGACGAAGGACTGTCCAAGGCATGTGGGTGATTTAGCAGCAGATGAAGCTAGAGCTGGCAAATAAGGCTGTCAGGCAAGCATGCAGAAAGTGGGAGCATAACTAGGGTGTTTCCAAGTTGCTGAAATCATGAAGCACATGGGGGAGGAAGTTCTCCACTATATCCTGGAAATAGAGATATGGGTGAGCCGCAAATGATCATGGAGATCATAGGGGCGTAAGTGCCTATTATGTCCTAAAATATGGGGATCATGGGGGTGCCCTGCAGCTCACTGATGTAACCATATTATTCGATAGTTTCACCCACTTTTACCTAATGTTTTGTCCATGTTTTATATGTAAAATGCCTTGATATTCTTTGTTTTATGTTTTGAAGGCACTTTTGGATGAAAAATGCAAAAAGGAGTAAATTGGAGATAATTGGCAGATTTGACATTCAGTCGATGTTTTGTGCAGAGTGTGAGTTCTAGAGATCAAAATGAAGTGATTCCAGTGGCTCTAAAAAGCTAACATTCATACCTTTCTGGAAATGTAATGCAAGAAAAATACAAAGAGGAAGATCATGGAAATCACATCCTTCAAAGTCAAATCTCGTATTCTGCCACTGTTGACCTTTGTCCATTCAAAATTTCATATCTGGAGCTATAGAATTCCAATTGATGCAAACTCAATTTTGTTGGATTCATGACTCAAAGGTCTAGAAACGCTCCAATTTTCAGCCAAAAACGATGTCAGATGAGGGCGATATGATTTTTCAAAGATGACAACTGAATTCTGCCAGCAATCAGGTTTCGTGAAGAAATGAGTCCAAATTATGTTTCGAAGCTTCTAAACTATCATCCAAGTTATAATTTCAGCAATTTAGCCCCTCTAGTAAATCAATCTAGAAGGTCAAGAAAAGTAGCCACCAACCTCAATCCACCAACCTCAAATCACCAACCACAAACCAGCTGCAAGTTGGAATGCTGCCATTGTCAAAGAAGGAGGCTACAATGGTGGGTTGTTTGTGGTGACTACTAATGTCAAAGTTTGGCAAGTTTGGCAGCCACCATTGTTGATAAAGAAGCAAGAGGAGCTGCCATTGAAGCCTATATATAGACATCAAGAGAGCCAAGAAAGAAGAGGAGGGAGTGCAATAGAATCAAAGAAAGGTGGTAGCAACTAGAAGTGAAGAAACACAAACTCTCCTCTCTACATACTAGAAATAATGCTTTCTTTTATCTTTAGGAGTAGTTGTTCAATAGATATGCAAGGCTAAGCTCTTTTCTTGGTTGCAAGGACGCAGAAACTTTCAGATTTCAAGAACTGTGAGATTTATTCTTCCATTTATTTTTAGTTTGTATTATGAATGAGTATGAATGTTTTCCTATGCATATTTTCTATGATTGTTGTTGATAATTGCTAGAGCGGACTCTAAGTTATTATTGTGAACAATCTATTGCTAAGTTTGATATCAAAACCGGAGTTAGGGTATATAAACTTGTGAAGCAACTAAGCTTGATAATTGTGGCGGAACTACGTTATTAAACTTAGGGAAAACATTTGATCAAAGCAACACAAGCAGACAACTTGGTTGTTAAGATTAATGAATTTATCTAGATCTTAAGGCTGCCATTAGATTAAATCATTAGTGCGGACACTGTGATTATTTGTTGGTTAGGGCTAGTTATACGGCGGATCCGTTAATTAACCAAAGTTAAGAAAAGATAAAAATTCAAAATATAAACTGGAGTTTCGTTTCAAGGATCGGTTCTGATTTCTGTAGGTGGATGTGTGCTTGTGACCAAGGTTTGTTTTCTTGATAAATTTCAGTTTTAATTGATTGTGTTTACTAGTTTAATTTCTTCCATAGTTTAGATTATCACAAATCAAAACCCCCCAATTGCATAACGTATAGCATAAAAATCTAAACTAAATCTTCCTCGTGGGATCGATCCCTTGCTTGCTCTATACTATCTTGTGTGATTTAAGTGTAAGGGTAATTAATTTGTGCGACCGCGACATCGCAACACTCACATACTTGGCTATAAATGGTGATGGTAATTCTTTGTTGTATAGGGAGAATACATAGAGAATAGAATGCATAGAGAGGAAATAACGTATGTAAACTTGTTGGTGTAGCATGCGAATTCTGTGCATAGCACACGTTGTGTAATCCTTTGTTGATGAGATAAATAAAGGTTGAGAGGTATTCTTGTATTCTCAGTGTGCTTGGTTAAGAGCAATTCTACTTGTGTATTCCGCTTGTCTTTAACATGGGAAAGTGGCGAAACCTCTCGGGTGAGGGAAACACTTAGTTAATAGGCAAACACGAGTGGATAGACGAGGAAAGGCTGAGTCTAGCGAGGGACTAGGCTGCCGCACGGGTTTATTCGCGTAGCGAAAAATTACCCTGTGACAAGTACCATCACGGCATGTCAAGTGGCCATCAATGATGAAAGAGGATTCTTCAACTGCACAATAAAATAGAGAATGAGCTCTTAAACAAGGCAATACAAGCCCTTCTTTGCAGCCATTTTTTGTCCTCCTTTCGTGTGCTTAAACTTGTTGCAGAAACCTTAAACAATCTCTCTTGTTTGCAAATTGTAATGCATGTGGTTACCCACCTCCACTTCCAACCTAAAACATGGACTGCCAACAAGGTAACACCGTGACAGATGAAGGAACAAATGCTCAATGTATTAAACATACAACAGCACAAAAGGAGGGCAATTATTCGAAGGAATTGTATTGAGGGAAATTGTTGAATTTTCTCTCTTTTTTATTAAACTCTTCTTATCACTATTTTGCCTCCATAATGGTAACATTACAAACCTTCTAATAGCCAAATGCTCTCTGGAAAATCAGTAGAAAGAGAAACCAGGATTAAATTCAAATTGGGCATCAACTACATAGTATACAAAATCTACTCCTCCTACTTTACACTGCCATCCCAATGACTTTCACCACCTCACCAATCACCATTGTCTTCCCCGTTCAAAATAACCCAGACAAAAAAAAAAAAAAAAAAAGCACCTTGACCACATTAACTTCCCTCAATTGTCCGTAAAGATCGAAAAACAAAAACCAGCTTGTTACTTTTTGTCGTCAGGCTACTCAGATGCCCAATACACCACCCCACATGTCAGTGAGCAAAGAATCTATAAAACTTTTAAGAGGGGTTTGCTCCGTCAGGGACCAGCAATCCAGCGATTCTGGCAACTACAACTAACAGCTCCTATCTGTCAACTTAACTGTGGTCATCATCCCAACAGGCTTAATCCTGGTATTTGTGGCTGCCCTCTTTCGACTTTAAAGCAGGAGACAAGTCATGGTTGTTGGAATCTTCGACTTTTGAAACCTCAATGTTTGAATCATTAGCGAGTTCCGCAGAAGTATTGCAATTAATGGCCGGTAAAACCTCCATACCAGGTCTTAAACTAACAACCTCTTCTCTGGCAGCCAGTTCTTTATTAACATCATCCAACTGGAGAGATTGCACAAAACTATCAGATATTTGATTTATGGTATCATCAGCAAGCAAACCTGGACCAGCTACTTTCAAACTAGGTTGCTGTCTGGCCTTCCTTTCCTTCAAAGCTCTCTCACATTGATCATAAAATCCAAAATCATCGATGATAGATGTAGGTGCATCATAATCCTTGAAAATTTTCAACATCTCAATACCCTGTTCTAGTTTCACCTGAGTATTTCAGCAAAAAGGGAGAGAGAAATGAAACAACCCATTAGGCCAAAAGAACTAATCAATAAAAGGAGTTGAAGCCAAAAGAAAATTGGCAAAAAAGATGCTTGACCAGAAAAATTCATCTTGATTGAATGGTATATGCAAATAAGGCTAAACACAGATTCAAAAGGGATAATGAGATTAGCAAAAGCTTAGATGATGTCTGATTCACGAGAAATATGTCAGCAGCTGGAAGTAGATATAAATTAGGACCGGCAAGAATGTAATGAAGTTATAAACACTAAAAATTATCCTTTCAGATCATAAGCAACTAGGCACAACACTCTAGCATCTCCTATTCAAAGAAATAGTACAGACAGCCCAGGACAATTCAACACCAAAAAAGAAAATAGATTGCTGTGCTTTTTGGATCACCAGACCACTCCACTCAGCATAGAAAATCATTTTGAAACCTGAGTAATTGTCCTATGTTTCATTACAGAAATAACGAATCAAGAGAAGGATCCCTCCATTCTAGACACTAAGTCCAAAATAAAATAATATCAATAATAATAAAAGAGGAGAAATGTTGATAATTTTTTTTTATAGCTTTACCTCTTGTGAATCTCGACTATGAGTAACAGGCTTGTTATCATTGTTTTCAAGTAGTATGTGCCGGAAACGACTGTTGGGAACATCTTTGATAATATGCCACTGGACTGGGAACTGGCCATTCCATCTATCTTGCTTCCAATAATCAGCATCCTTCTCAAAATCTACAGGTCCAACCATTTCCGCTACTCCACAGAACTGTCCACTTGCATTGACCTGCACAAAGAGAGAAACAAATCCAAGACCATTAATAAACCAAAAATAAAAATTATATTTCAGAGCAAGAGACAATTTAAAATAACACGCAAGTACGCAGGTTTCAGAAACAACTTGCTCACTAAAATGATTCTGATGTCCTTCAAAAAGTAGAAAATAACAAGATGCAGAAGGAATCTCCAAAAAGACTCTTACAGAATCCAGTCGACAAGTTAGAAACCAGCCAACATGAACCCATAGACCATGATCACCAAAATTTAGAATTTAACCCAATATAAGATACAGAATAAGGACAACTTTACAAGGAATAGCAAGAAGCAAATCTAAGCATGATGGAAGTGATTCAGTTGAATAGAAAAAAAGATGCATGAAATAAACAGCTTCAAATAATACAAGCACAAGACGTCAGCATGAGACCTTCAACATCTGGCTAGTTCCATGTTAACTTTTACATATATAGGTCTGTATTCAAGAAACAACTACCACTTCCTTTAAACTGACTAGCACCTCAAAGCATAAAAATCAGTGATCACCTGCTTATTCAACTGACTTCTACTGCCAAACAATAAAAGAAAAGACATTGTGAACAAAGGTCTGTGGCCTTCTGCTGGCTTCTAAAACAAATACAAACTCAATCCAAAAGTAAAATCTCAAACATAAAAGCAGCAGAATTAATGCCCAGATCAAAGAGGATGCCCTTTACTATCCATAGATAGCTCGATCCAAGCTAACATATTCAACCATCATAGATAGCTCGATCCAAGCTAAAATATTCAACCATTTATTACAATTGAATAAACTCTAAAAGCATTAGCTTCAACCAGGTTCCCAGTAATCACATTGCCCCTAATATTGATGATAATGGAAAACAAAGCATTAAAATGATGTCAAGTTACACTAACATACCGAAAACAAGAGAAAGACTGGACAGTTTCCCTCCTTTTCCTTTGCTTCACGATACGCTGCATCAATTTTTTTGTTCCCATGTGGCGTGCTTGCCCAAATACTATATTTAATACTTTTATGAACATTATCCTCACTGAAAGACTTGATTATGAAGAACTTGGCATTCTTGTAATCAGTGACAAAAACTGGCCGGTTATATAAATCAAGCTGAACCCCAGAGCTAGCAGAATTGCCTTCGCTTTTACCAGAGGAGGAAAGCTGTTCAGTGGTGTTCTTGCCCTTAAGCTTTGAAGCCCTTGGTCCTCGATTACGGTCAAAACCAAGCGGATCATTAGAAGAATAAATTGAACCCTGATCTCTCTCTCTTCTCCTACCCTTATCAAATCCAACTTGTGTCCGGTCATTAGCCCCTGCATAAGAAATTGAACCACCACCAAAACCAGTGCTCTGATAAGAGCCACCATGCGAGTAATGTCCAACAGAAGATGTTGATGTATATCCATATCCATGCAATGGTCTTTGCTGATAACCCTGGAACCATTTAAAAAAAAATTAGAAGCTCTTTATCAAACACCAAAGAGTCAGACAAGAAGCTGCTAGTTAAGAACAAGGACAAGCATGCAAGAAGACTTACTAGAACTAATCTTAACCCCTTGTTCTAAGCAGGTAACTTAACAACTTCTAGTAATCATGATGTGTCAAGATCTTGAACAAAATTTACTTCAAAACTCTTAATAAAAGTCAACGGGTTTTTTTGGGTTTAGAAACTTGTGCATCAATTCTGAAGAAACTAAATGGCAGTAGTGACAAGCAAGGAAAACAAGCAGAAGAGGTGAATAAGAAAAAGAACTCAAAACTTTAGGAAATCCTAGATTTTGCAATAGCTGGGACAAGATAAAACAAACCTGTGCAGCATGGTGCTCATATGGCCCAAGTATGCCCACTGGTTGAGGATAAGCAGATGCAGATGTTAAAGAACCAGAGCCAGGAGCCCCAGGCACATTCCCCCCACCAAATGACCCATACTGTACCATGTAACCTGATCCTGGTCCAAAAAAGGAGTTCTCACCATTGCTTTCCGATGATGTTAGCTCTGATGAGCCTAGAGGACCTGACGATGGCATATTTGGATTGTAAAATGGTGAAAATGGAATCTGCTGTGGAGAGTATAGCTGGCCATCTAGTACTATAGGAGTTAGAGGTGTAGCAACTGGAGAATATTGGCCGTATCCCATATCAGGATTAAAGCCATATCCAGAATGAAACGTAAGAGATTGATTATCATTGTAGATAACCTGCTCACATCCATGACACGAAGAAGAAGAAGAAACAACAGAATTATTCGTTCAAAACAACGGAAACAGAATTCTACAAAAATCCGAAATTGAAAGGAAACGTTCTCACCGATGATAAATGCAATCCATCGGCCGCATTAAGATGATGATGTGGAGAATACCCATCCCAAACACCAGTGCCATGGCCATAACCTAAATAAGCAAAAACCACTCGCAACACTCTAATCAATATTCTGACAAATACAGCTCATTCTTAACCATGAACAATACAACAGGGAAGGCAGCTAACTAACCGGCATAAGGTGGTGGCATTGCCTGGTCATGCGAGGAATAATCATAAACATTGAACTGCGGCGGCGGCGGAACAATACTAAGATCCGGAGGAGGAGGTGCAGTCAAAGAAGATTGGGGGCGTTTTATAATGGCTGATTCCGCAGAAGGAGGATTGGCTGAAACAATCCTCTCATCATCCGCCGAGAGCGACTAATAAATAAATTACTCATAGATAAGGTATAAGAAAAAAAATCCCGGTAATTATTAATTAAAAAAAACTACCTGGTCCATAGCAGAATTATGGCGATTAGTAAGTGTTTCTCCTGCAAAAGAGATTATTAACAAACTCGGCTATTTTCAAAAAAAGAAAGAAAAAGGCATGAAATAAGTAAAGAGAGAGGGAGATAGGTACCAGGCGGGGGTGAAAGACGATGTTGATTCTCGTCCATGGATTTTGAATTTGAATTTGAGAGAAAGAGAGAGGAGATCTAGGGATGGCTGAATTTTGTATTAAGGAAAAAGGACGAAATTAATATAGGAATAATTAATTAATTAATTAGGAGTTGATTTGGATTTGGAATTGGAATTAAAATATTTTTGAGTTTGAGAGGGAAAGGGAAACCATCGTATAAGGAAGAGGAAGGAGGGTTTAGGGTTTTTTTATTCATATATGACTAAGGAGCGATCTATCTTCCCGTCCGCCGTGGAGGTGGCGGTGGCGGAATACGCTCACCTGCAAACGAGGCGAGGAAAGACAATAGCTGGACCAAATACTGTATAGTATGGGTGGGGATACCATACCACTCTTTTCAATTTCTTGATCGAAAATTAAATTTCTTAAAAACATAAGATGTGTTGGTCCCGGCGGGGCTCGAACCCGCGACCTTCGGCTCATAAGACCAACGCTCTAACCAACTGAGCTACGGGACCGTTCAGCTATGGCACTGTCAATTATAAAATATATTCTAGGCCCTGTCCTAAAATGATACTCACTATGCCAATCCGCTGAACAATTGTTTTTGTTGCAGCAGAAAATTAAGGTTACAAATGATGGTAAAATCACTGCCGTATCTTTGAAGAAAACTGCAGTGATCTTCTAAGACACGTTGGTTTGACTTGATGTACCATTTTATAACAATGGAGTATGAATATCAATCCGACCAAATCAAGATGCTTGCCACTCCAACTTCATAAACTGGTTGTTGCCATTGCCACTCATTTGAATCCAGAGGGAGTGCTCCAGAGGTGGTTGTTTTCCATCCGTGCGTTTTCTGCTGAAGAAACTGGCCTATCCAATTTTGGAGTTGAGCTAGCATTTATCATTTCCTGGGTCGACATCATTGTTTGGCTTACAAGCATAAGCTGAATGCTGATCAAGAGAGGCGGATCCATGCATGATTATTCAAGCCACCTGGTTTACAGGAGAGAGCTCGTCCTCCCAGCATCTGGACAAAGAACAACTTTATTTAGGCATGCTCGAAACTAGTGGAACATTATGATCTTTATATCTTATTTATGGTGATGAATGTTTCCGGTTCTTCAAATGCTGGAGTTCCCAATGGCTGTGAAAAGCGTGCATACTCCTTCAGTGTGTGTGTGTGTGTATTGTTGGTGGTTATAATTATGCTACATACTGGTATGATTTTAATCTCATATGATACTGAAGCTGATGCTGATGATGCTTATGACGAGGCCATTTCTGAGCTGTAGGGTCTGGATCCTCTTCAGTTAGAGTTTTCCCTCCTAGATGACCAGCAGCATGCTAGCTTGTAGGCTGTGCAGACTGATCACTATCCTTTTGTATCGTCATGTTTTAATTGGATTCTTGATTGAATATCGCCTGCTGTTTTAGATGATCACTGGAAAAACAAGTTTGATTTGACATCTCCAGCTCTTGAAGCTTAAAAAGGCTATTTCTTGAAGAACTATTGGAATATTTTTCAATTTTGCACCTATCATGTTACATTGATACTTGGGAGAACTTGTCTTGGCTTGAATATTTTTCGAAATCATTGATGTACAACTCTTACTAGACTATGGCAATTTTGCAATCTGAACTTGTTGCATCGTGCTTGTAACCCGGGAACGCTGCTCCTTGTAGATGTGGAAATGATGAATAGCTTGTCAAAGACTGATTTTATTGCCAGCAAAGCAGCCTTGTTAAAACATAACTAAATTTAGTTGAGGAGAAATGGAAATCTAACAGGGAATTAATGTTGTCGTCATCAAGCAAAGACAAAAAAATCCCTCAAACCATTCATTTTGCAGTCTGACAAGGTTACAAATGTCATGCCAATGATTACTGTCCAGATTGAGATAGGTAATAGCAAGGTTTTAGCCACATTGCAGTCCAAATGATGTTATGAGATGGTGTTTTTAGTCAAGAAAATACGGTGCAGCAGCAACTTTATTCTGGACTTCCTTTTAAACTGCGCTCTGGCAAACATTAGTTTGAACTGCAATTCTGGCAGACTTCAAATGGTTGAAAGTGCTTTTGAAACCATCCAAATGTTCGATTTTGAAAAATTGC
Source organism: Populus euphratica (assembly GCF_000495115.2). Taxonomy (NCBI): domain Eukaryota; kingdom Viridiplantae; phylum Streptophyta; class Magnoliopsida; order Malpighiales; family Salicaceae; genus Populus; species Populus euphratica. The sequence goes on along the minus strand of NW_011499850.1, from coordinate 229,187 downwards.
CAGATGAAAGCAAACCTGGAAATCAGAAGATATTACTTGACTAATTGAGCATGCCGAAGTTAAGGACTTCCAATCAAATGGAGTTTAATCAATCAACATGTATCAACAAAAGGAGTTTAATCAAACATAAACTCTTCGGGACCAATGCAAGTTGAGTTGGAAAGCTATCCTCCAGTTTTTCTAGGTGTCTGTGCAAGAAAGAATGACAAGGAAACCATGATACTCGGATGGAGCCCTTTTTGGTAGAATTAGCCATTCAAGAATTGACACCTTACTCCAAGTAAAAACAGAAAACTTGTCCAGGAAAAAAGTTCAGAAAAACAAAATAGAAGGTCCTCGTTATTAACTGTATAGAACTGAACAATTGCGTGGACATTCATTCCAGAAAGCAACGATCACAATGAGAGTCATACACCATACCATCACACTATGAAAGAAGGATGATTCAGGCCCAAAAGAAGAAGAAGAAGAAAGAAGATGCACACAAAAAGTGCAAAACAATTAACTGTAGAACATCAACCAAACATGCGGATATCCATTCCAGAAAGTCAGATAGCAATGAAAGTCAAACACCATACCATGACAATATGAAAGAGGGATGATTGAACATCAGGCCCAAAAACAGATACACAAAAAATGTGCAAAATGATGATGAACATACTGACCTTAACGAGCAGTTATTTCAAAAAGGAAGAGCTGAATAATTTCCAATAATTAGCTGAATTGATTGGAATAAAAGCAGCCGGTAGCATAGGGTGCTTTGAGCAGCTGAAACTCTTGCAACTGGACGTTTCCATTGTCATGTAAATCCAATGAATGCACCCGAGACTCAAGGGATGCTTGTTCCATCCGTGCATTTTCTGATGAAGCAACTGGACAATTTTGGAGTTCAGCATTTATCATTGGCTGTGTCATGCTTGTTTGGTTTGCAAGCATCAGTTGATCCAGCGATGTGGATCCATGCTCGTTCGAGCCCCAAGAATTGGTTGACAGAAGAGAGAGAGCACGCCGAAGATCTGGTGCTACCTCAATGTTAGAAGTTAATGCAGACCCCTCGAAACCTGTTAAAAAAAAAAACCCAAACAAATGCAAACGCCATATTGATGTTTGATTTTGTGTAAGAAAAGGCACCAAAAAAGGGGAGTCAACTTTGGAATGTGTGAATGTTAAGAAAGTGAGCAACAACGGAAAACAAACATAAAATTCATGTTATGCCCAACCAATCTTTTCCAACAATCTTACTATTTATGAGTGAAACAAACCTTGACTAAAGACCTGGGGTGTACTTCTCTCAAAAGAGAGAATTTTATCCGAGTCTGTTGGTATTGTTGAAGCTGCATCTGGCACTTCATTGCAGGGATAGCTAAGCTGCCTATGGATGTCCCCTGCTTTTGCAGGCCTAATAAAAAAATCTCCAGCATGAGTGACTTTAAAGCCACACTCGCTTTGCCAAGTTGAATTTCCTGCCAGGAAAGGCACCCTATTCAATACAACATTCATCTGCTGTCTACCATCTGTAAGGGTATAAAAAATAGCAGCAAACCAGGCTATGATCAGGAAGAATTATAATGTAGAAGAAAATACTTTCTACTAGCAGTTATAGAGACTGAGATCTAATAATCGCTTATCATACATTGTTCACTAGGGTTCCAGATAAATAGCTATTTGATTAAAGATTTAAAAAAAAAAAACATAGAGTCAGCCAGAAGGGCAGTAAGGAGATAACCAACATTGAACCACTCATAATAACAAGCAAAGCATCAGATGCAGATAGGGATTCTTATAAGGATTTATAATGGAACACAAGACAGCTAAAACCTTTGAAATTGAAATGACAACCATAAAATGATGATGGTGATGATGATGGCCTTGCTGAATTGAACCGGATTGCCTCAGGTTGTGGCCTCCGTCGCCTTGCATTGTGATCAGACAGACGTCTACGACAGCTTCGCTTCTTGTCATCAAACTCTGATAATTCATGGAACCTAAACAAAAATTTATTTTACAACTTAAATGCAGCATCAACACACTTGTTTAGCAGTAGATAATAACATTAGAAAGTAAAACCAAACGCAACAAAGCTAGAACCTGGAAAATAAAAACAACTAATTACTAGAATTCCCCAGAAATCAAGGTTCGAAGTACCAACCTGCTGCACTGTTGGCAAAATCGGCGTTCCATGCCAGCAACAATAACCTTTGGGCTTTTGGAATGTTTTTCACAGATTCTATGCCTGCGATGGTAATCTTTAGCTGACTTGAGATCAAGGTTGCATCCTTCCACCTGGCAACGTGGAGACTGTGTACTTGGATATGATGCCCTAGATCTCTTTGTTGTAGCAGTACAGGAAGTAGAAACAATGGATGAAGACGATGATTTGGCAGTGCTGGTTGTGCAAATGTCTTCAAAGTACATCCGTTTACCAAGCTTCAAGCCAATCACTGGTTCACCAGAGCTAGCAGAAGCACCCAGAGATGGAATATTCTCAGTACTTTCTACCCTGGTCAAGTCCTTTCTAATGATAACTCTAGGAAAACCATCTGCAGTGCTATAAGTCTTGATCCCCCCCTTCAATGAAGAGTCGACAGAGGGTGAAACTGAGCTCTTGGATGAAGAGCAATGCCACAAATCAGAGCTTGATAAACCACCACCAGACGAATATGTTATCGCTTTATCAATTGCTCCATCTCGCTCTGTCTCATGGTATGCCGATGGTACTTGTTTTGGAATGTCACTAGCCTTGGCACTTAACCCTGCTATGTTCTCCCAGTTCCCCTCAGATGCAGTGGAGTTCCAGTCCATCACAGAAATTGACCTTAAAAAACAGATTTAAGTTCTCTTCTTCCCATACAATACATATACAATCACCCGTGCACAATCACTTCTGCATGCATAAATTCAGTCTTTCAGAATCATAACTGGAGAAAGCTTCAGTGATAAACATGTAAAACATGCTGAATGAGCAGGAAACAGAGAAAGCTTAAGTGATGTGAGGAAACAGAGAAACCTTAAGTGATGTGAAACATGTAAAACGTGTGGAATGCGCAGGAAACAGTCATACCTTGCTAGTTACAGAGAGGGTTTGGCCAATGCACTACTTTGACCTAAAAAGAGAAATTAAATTACACACAAGTTGAACAAAATGAAAATTACCCTGTAATTAAGGGAAATGTGAAGGTATGATAGATGTGCAAGCAATTGATATATTTCTCAATTATTGAGATTCAGCATCTAGACTTAGGTTATGGGTTACCTTCAAGTCAAATTGCAGGGTGTTTCTTGGATCCTCTGTTTAAGCAAATATCATGTTAGGAAGGCAGTAAAAATTCACGGTTCCTTTGAGAAAAAAGATCTGGACCTTCACGCCCCAGTGTATAAGAGGCTTGCAGAAGCTAGACAGAAAAAAGGGGGAAACAGCCAAAGAAGAACAGATGGCTTCACATAAGAAGGTCGCTTTCAGCCCATCATTCTAGTTAGATTCTTAAACTCCCTTCCCAAGAAACAAACAAGAGAAATCTAATCTGTCGAGTCATTCAAGTGGACCTTTCCCTTTCCCATCTTGGACAAGAAAATAATGCTCAGCACATTTAACCTGAGCAATGCTGCCACCAGGTTGCTAACAAAGTCACCATAGAAGCTCTAAGCTCCACCAGGTCACCCCCAAGTTACCAAACAGAATCCTAATAACCAGACATAGTGAAAAGTTTAAACCAAATCAATAGAAATTGTGCCATTTTCATAGCATCTGAACTGTTATGCAAGTTTTCTTAGTAGCTCATATCAATAAGAGCAGACCATGCAAAAGTTTAACTGAATAAAGCGAAAAGAAGCATTTATTTGAACTTTACAGCAATCACAACTATTAAAAGTATGAACCGTCTGCTTGATAAGTTCCCAAATAAGCTGAGCCGTCTGCTTGATAAGTTCCCAAATAAGCAGTCACTTTACATAAAAAATAACCTTTTTGTTATTGTAAAATAGATTCACCGTGTCAAAAGAGAAAGATGATCGGCTGCTATCTAGCTCTATATGATTACTGGTAAATTGATAATTCAACCCTGCAGCAGTTTACTGCCCTAAATAATTACTACTCTTAGCAGCAGCTGAAAGCATTCAAGTCAAAATTGTCCATTCATTGCCACCAAGGCCTCATGAATGAAGTAGACAAATAATGTCAATTTAATTTTCAAACAATAGAATGCAGCAGTATTAACTGTCTTTCTCCAATTAGCTTGACAGATAGGTTTCCCAAAGATTCACATGTTCCTGACAATTTCTCAATGCACATAAATCTGATTGAAAAGTAACTATTTCAATAAAAAAAAAATTGACCATAACACGTTGCTGCATAATGGACCACTTCTTAGAAAACAAGAGAAGCATGTAGCTCCTCATATCAAGTTTTCACTTCCAAAATAAGCCATCAATTTCTTCTTTTTTAACAAATCAAAAGGCACTTGTGTAACCATTATTCTATTAGCAATGAAGAAGATAATCATGATGATGATTCTTCAGCAAAACCATGAAGCTCTTACAAAGAAAAGAAAACATACACCAATCAATCAGAAGTCTATGCCCAAATGATAGTTTTTTTTTTTTTTTCAATGGTGATGTATAATTCTCTTAACAGTCAAATTCAATATGCACAGGTTCAGAAATAATTCAAAAACTTAGGTTTTCTAAATGAATCAACATTTATTGCACCAACAATACATGTCATTGAAGGACAAAACAACAATAAACCACACAAGTAACTAACAAATCATAAATTTTGGCATCCTAAGAGTTGTATTTGTTATCTTTCTCAAGTCAGCAATTGTTTCCAAACTACCCTCGTCTGCTTATACACCTCAAGGGAGCAAACGCAGAAAGATTTACAAAATCTTTCCTTTTTGTTTTATTGTAAATCCTAAATAGTTTCCATAAGTCCCATTTTATCACTTAGCCTCATCCCACACAAGAAGCCAGCCACATCATCACATGCACTCACAGCTACATACATATACACATACATACATAAAAACACACATATACATACATACATAAAAACACACACACACACATACATCCATACATGCATTGACTCATCCTTATCTTTATAATCAACCATTCATCAATACACCTAAAAAAGAAAAAGTCCTTTCTTTAACATCCTTCCTTGGAAACTGAGCTCTTGGATTTACTTTAAGCAAAACCAAAACCACACACATTTCATTCACCTAAAAATCTACAACCCTAAACATAACAGACAAATATTTCAAATTTATAAGCAGAACCCATTTTCTCTCTCACAAAACCCATGTCAGAAACACACCCAAAGAAAAACAGTTTAGAGAGAGAGTGAGAGAGCTTTAGTTATTATAGAGAGAGAAATTTGATAAAGTTGCAGACTTTACAGTTAAAACTGAGAGAGTGAGAGCTGATGCAGCTTGACAGAAAGGGGGGGGCCTGTGAGCTGAGTTGAACCGAGTCAGGAGGCCGTGTTGTCTCAGTGAGTGTCTTATGTACTAAAAGTGGAAAGAGAGAGGGAGAGGGAAGGGAGAAAAAGCAGTAAAGCCATAGATTTGTTACTATTTATAGTCTTTTTTTTATTTTTTTTATGTTTTATTTGTGTATGTAATAATTAAAGTCGCTTATAGAGGCATTTACTTTGCGTCCTTCGTGACGTTAGCCTCGCCACGTATTCAAATTCTTAGTTTGGCCTCGGAGTTTGGTTTTATTACGGGTAATGCCACTGCCAGGGAACATTTGTTTTTTCGGGGGCTGGACAGTGATGCCTCTTTCCACTTGGGTTGGTGCGATGCTACTTTTTAATACTAAAAATGCCCTTATTTATCTTTCTGAATTACAATATGGTCCCTCATTCTTGGACTTTTCCAACCAACATCCACGAAAACCATTCAAAGAATTGAGAAGCAAAAAAAAGAGGAAGTAAACAAAGACTTTTTTTTTTTTTTGTTTTGAAACCGTAACCTCGAGAAAGAAAGAACACAATGACAAACACGCAAGGGAATAAAACATGGGGGTTATCTTTCGCCAGGAAAGTGGATGCTGAATTCATCTGGTTCGATCATGTGCTTGATGGTGTCATCCGAGATATTGTAATTTAAGACGCACATTTATAGTGGGGGACCTTGAGTTGTTGTTGAGTTGCCTTGCCATGGACCATCCATTTCTGGTCCCTGCTGCTACAGAGCTCAACTAGCTCCTATCTTAGCTCGAAGCGTGACAGCCAGCCATGCAACTTTGTAGCAGCAGGAAACATGAAAAGCTAGAAGAAGCATTGCTGCTATTTGTCAGCTGGGGTCCGAGCCCTTACACTCCTCCATTAACCCTCGAGAGTATGAACCATCAAAGTATCCAGACAGAGATAGCTAGAAGCATTGCTGCTATTTGTCAGCTGGGGTGCGAGCCCTTACCCTCCTCCATTAACCCTCTAGAGCATGAACCATCAAAGTATCCAGACAGACAGAGATGTGTGAATCCGTACGCAGGATGTGATCTGGGAGGAGCATAAATGATGTCCCGTGCTGGTGATAAACCAGGAGGGGATAGTAAGCCTTGTTCAAACATCAGGAATAACTAGTGAAAATGTATCATGTATGCATATATACAAAGGAAATCAATCCATTGGAGCAGATCAAACGAATGAAGACATGCAGATTGTCATTGAATCACATGAAAATCATGTCAAGAGAAGGTATTTGAACAACGAACAAACTCCTTCCGCAGAGAATAAAGGTCTAGCCTGGGAGTTCATTTTCTCCATTTACTTACAAAACTGGACACGCCTCTATCAATGAAGATATATGGTGTTGGGTTTCAGCCAAAACGGTAAATTTAAAAAATTTAGGGGTGTTAAGGATATTGTTAGGTAAATTTAAAGTTGTTTAGAGTTAATATTAAAGATTATATTTTAAAAAGAATAATTGTTTTAATGTTTGGTTATTGTAAATTACAAATTATTTAATTTTTCAGTTTTTAAGAGTAATTCACATGATTCATCACCAATAAAAAATTTCTTATATTATTTTATAAAAAATAATTGTTATACTTTTAAATGTCAAGGTTTTTTATATTTAAATGTTTATGTACTGAATTGTTATTCTATGTTCTAATATTAAAAAAATAAAAGCATAACATTCTATTTATATGAAAACTTAAAAAAATTATAAAAGACAAATATCAATTTGCCCTTTAAATAATATAACATATATTATTTTAAAATAATTTTAAAAATTATTAAATCAAATCCCTGCATGAAATTTTATATGTCTAGAATTATAATCCCTTATATTAATTACATCATCAATTTTTAAAATTTATTTACAATTACATCACATTTAATTAATCATCTCATTTTAATTTTTTTAATTTCTGACCAATAATTCTTACATATATGACCCATTAGGTTTCCTAATAAATTAAACAATTTAATTTATTATTAGTTCAACAATTAATTGATTTATATTTTAAAATCAAATATAATATTTAATAATCTGTCATGATTCTTCAAATATTAGAAAAATAATAAATAGTTTGACTTAGTTTTTTAAAAACTAGTTTATTGGTATAATTATTATTCATTCATCATAAATGTTTCGAATTAGACATTATAATATAAAATATATCTGTTATGTTAAATTATTTTTTATTCTTTGAATAAGATTTGAATCTCATTTCACATTAATCAGTGATTTCACAATCAATATTATTTAAGAACATGTAGAATATTTTTCTAATTCATCTAATAGTGATGAATTATCTTTTAATAATTCAAATGCCTTCATGTAGTTTATATTATACCCAATATATATCAGGTTTTTACCTTTTATTAGAATAACATGTGGTCAGGATCAAAACATAACACACTCTCTATATAAGATAACTTAGTGATTTTAAGTTTAAACATCATTCGTACAACTACCATATGAGCTTTTTCATAAACATTAGTGATTTCTCTATATAAAATTAAATCAGTTCAGTATATATGTCATCTGACAAGCACATGCATATTAGTTTCAGATATCTCTCATATTTCAATTTATAAAAACAACTAATTTCTTTCATAAAAGAATAAACATAATATACATCGATTTTAATATCCTTAATTAATGTTCAATCTTTAATAGAACATTGACCAAGAACATTTAGAAACAACTTTAATGTAATATAAATATCATAATTATAACAATTTTATAATTTTTTATGTAGAGCATTTTTATTCTACAGACTTTATCTTTACTTTAAATTCATTCATCAAATTAGATTCATTAATTAAATATAAATACATATTAAAAATATAAAAATTTATTAATAATAAATATGTTTTATATAAGTAAAATTAGTAATACGTGAATGAAAGACTATATGCCACAAAAATTGGAGAGGTAGGAAAAAATGTAAGGATTCATGGATCAAACCAAAAAATTTCTGCTAGTGACGCTTCATTTCGCAGAATATGTTTGCCACCTCCCGGGATAATCTTGGTAGGTATTTGAACAACTGTAACATAAACACCATAAGCAATCAACAAAATCATCAGATTTCTCAAATAAAATCATGAGCCTAAGCAATGGGTAGTGCAAGACCCCAACTTGCTCCAACTCTTTCAATGAGAAGTAAACAGAGGTCAAGTTGTCAAATAGTTAATAGAGGTTACAAAATCTATCTAAACTTAATCTTAAAATGGCTGATAGCCTTCAACAATCTCTCCAGTTTATCATCATGGATATAATATCATCCCATGAAAATTTGCTTTTCCTTTCCATATATAACACCTTTCTCGACACCTTTCCCGACCATTTGTCATATAAATTCATAGCTAAGCACAACGAAGGGCAGTAGCAACTGGGTGACGAACCAGCACAGCTACCTCATTCATTTAAATTTCAAGTAAACTTTAATCACTTCATTTGTTGATATTCCTATATGGAAATTAATGATGTTTGGAAGGTAATCAATTCTAGTTTAACTACAGATAGACAGTGAATATTTTTCAAAATGAAGGATTTTATTGGAATTCATTTGACGAAACACTTAATTGAGTCAAAATAACATACCCAAAGCTTCACACATGCATCAATGACAACAAGTACCAAGCAAATAAAAATGGTGATAGCAGACTGGTCAACTTCAAGTCCATAGTGCTCGACAATTACCTCCAGCAAGGTCTGCCAACCAGATTCAGAGTGATACCTACAGTATTTGATTTTATAAGGGATAATGTTCATTATACAAACAAGAGTGTAAGTGAAAATTATTAGGAGAATAGTGAGCATTTTTTTTAATAACACGTCCTGCAAGAAATATTATCTTGTCAGCTTGCTCACTTTTGTGTGTGTGTGTGTGTGTGTGAGTGTGTGTGTGTGAGAGAGAGAGAGAGAGAAAGAGGAAAAGATTATATGGAATTCAAATATCTTCAATAAACTGCAACTAGTGCATCATGGACATATATTGTTTGAAAAGAAAGAAAAAATTCTAAATTTAAAAGCAAAATCAAGTCGAATAGGGAGGAGGAAGTGAAGTTATAGACTCCATATTCACTATAGTGGCCAACACCAAGTTATTTTACTTTTTTTCTCACTTGCATGAATTCGATCAGGACCAACTTTTGAACTAGTATATAAAATAAAATGTCTTCGGCAAACACGTGCTTGTGAGAATAATTTTGTGAAGAGCAGAAAATATTACCCCAAAAAAATATCTATGATAAGTATGATTAGAAATGCCTTTCCAGTATCTGAAAGATTGTTTAGTATTTTATAACCTGTAAATTTCAGCAAAGCTGCCTGCAAAAGTATAAAAATAAGAAAAAAAAATTGTAACAAACATGACAAGAGTATGATAGAACCAAGCATTTCCAAACTTAGTTCAAGCAAAACAACCATTGAGGGCATATAACTACAATAAGGCAAAAACCATTCAGCAAGTCTCTATGCACTAACTCCAGAAATGCTCTATAACAATTTAGATGAGTAAATAACTCTGAAAGGTACATAAGTGGTTCATTGTTTTCTTTAAAAAGATAAATGATTCTCATGGATATGAATACAGACAAAGTGAAAATTGACAGAAGCATGAAAAAAATTGCTACTTTAGAATAAGGTGACATGCCACTTATTGTTGTTTCCACATAATTGTAGTTTTTGATGGATAGATGATGGCAATTAAGATGACAGTGATAGAGGCCTCACAGTGATGTGAAACATATCAATTCCACACATAAAAGGCACTATGCATAGAGAATGATTGATAACTACTCACTTTTCTCTTATTAAAGTACAAAAGAACAAATATTGAGACCCCAAAAACCATATCTGACCATATGTTGGCAAATGATCTATGGTTTTCTAACCTCAACTCATCTCGTAACTCTAACCTGTTTAAGCAACCAACCAGAAGTTGAAAAGAACAGAATTCACATCAAGATGTTTATATTTGTAATCAAAGATCACAAGGAAAGCTTTTCAAGGTATTGTATTTATAGGGAATTAATCAATGTCATTTAATGTTCTGAAAATAATCCTAGAATTAATGTCTAAGAATACCATTTGAATGAATCTTCTACTCATAAAATGCATTAAGACACAATTCACTAGAGGAATCAGATAGATAACAAACATGATCTACCAAAACAAACACAAAAACATGTTATTCTTACGCTTTATGTCGTAGCTCTCTCCATTCCTCCTCATCGGAGAGAGGTGGAGATTTACCAATCTCTACCTCAAGCTTCAATCTTGCTTTTTCCAATTTTATTTCCTTAATCATCTCAAGCTTTTGAGTTTTTCTCACATCAAGCATTTATGCTATAAGTGGTACAATCTTGACATATCTGTTCATGACATGGCTTAATAAACTTAATTAGAAAGATAGAGTTTTACATGTAAGTGCACCATAAGCATTGTTTTAAACATATCAGGTGAAGAAGAGAGCATCATATAAAATCAAATATTTCTTATTGTTAAGATTAGGAGAAGTCACTTAAGAAACCATTTTGACCTAACTGTTACCTGTCTAAGAAGGGCATGAGAACATAGTCATGAACTGCAAAGTCCAAGGCCCAGGATATGATTATTAATACTGCCAAAAATTTGGCCTGCAACAAGATGAATATGGTTATGGTATTGAGTACAAGCATGCCAAATTGACGAGCAAATTTTCAAAATTAACCAGAGCATACAGAAAATCCATCTTTACAACATGCAAGGTAACTTGACATGATGTAGTCAAGTTCAACAAAGATCGAAACATGAAATGTCCACTTTGAATAGTTTTGATAACCATTCACTTTAATCATATCCAATTAAATATTCATCAAGTCAATGATACTCTATTTAGATTTATTACATAAAACTTAATCCTAAAAGTATAGATACTTCTATCATCCTATTTATTGATGTGCTATATGGGGATAGGATTGCCCATCCCTTTTCATACGGATGTCCTTTATTTTGCATCACTATAGCATAGGGTGCTGCAAAATTTTGTTCCATCCAATTCAGTCTATGCAATACAAAGTTAGTGTTGTCCTTAAACAACAATGTTAAAGTTAGTGGTAGCATCAACTTCATGAGATTAGAGCCACAAATTTTGACATGGTCACATAAACAACAAATTCTCGATTGGCACTATGAGCATGTAATGAATAGAAATGGAAACCATTTAAACAATCTACCTCGACATGGGAAATGATGGCATAAGGTAGTGCTTTGAAACGAAGTGCAATGAAGTGAAACTCACTTACTAAGTTCAATGAGGCATACCGAAACAAGCGGTCTTCATAAAGCAAATCCTCCTCTTCCCTACCAAAAACCAAATCTCTAACAAACTCGACAAATCCTTTCTCAGGTACAAGGTTAGTAGGATCCGACCGCACATCCTCCACTGAGCCTCCATTTCCAATTCCACCATTTTCATCAAACTCTTTACTTCACCATGAACCATTACTATCATCATCATGACCATTATCACCACAATCCACAATCCAGTCCTCCCACTTCCTACTCTCCTCGTTCAACATATTTTCTTGTGCTTCTCTCAAGTCCACAATTGCCTCAGCTCTCCTCTTCCAAGCCTCAAATTTCTCTTCCTCAGACAACTCCTCATCACTCGAATTCTCAGACAATTCAGCCTCGACATCAAGCATATCATCATCCTTTAATCCAAGCCAATTCCCTTCTTCGTCAATAAAAAAACCTTCGCCACCAACCTCTCTTTCTCTTAGAAGGATTTTCACCTTTCTTCTTTGTATTTGCAACGACCCCACGAAATCCCCAGCTCTTATTACCAAATTGGGGTAGCAATTTGTATGATTTGGTTAATGAATTTCTATTCCTAGGTGGGTTTTGGCTTTGGTTAGTGTTAAAGCTAGGGTTGTTGCATAAAATCATTGAAATGGTCATCAAGAACCCAACATTTTTAATCTTCTCAAACCAAAGACAAAAAATTACTACTCCAATTGTTGTAATCATGAAACCATCAAACTTTTTTTTATCAAACAAAAAACAAGACAATTCCTTAAAAATTCAATATCTTGACTACTAAGTTGACCATGAAAAAAAATAAGCTCAGAAATTCATACCCTAAGCTGGAGAACACAAAATTAAAAAAAAAAAGGAGAAGAAACAAGAAAAGAAATGCACTTTACAACAAAAGAAGGGGTTTTTGTTATTGTAATGGAATAAAAGCTAACCTCAGCTTAGAGGGTAGAGAGGGAAAGCCAAAGCAAAGCCAAAAGGATGACGGTTTTTTAGCTTTCACTCTCAGTACTAGATGATGATAATAATAATAAAATTTAAAAAATTAAGAATTCCATTTAAATTACTAATTGTTGTATTAATCTTATGGATTCGTGAAAGATAATAGGAAGAAAAATGGTGAATCTTCAATGGAGCCCCTAACATGTTACCTCATTATTAATTAATTGCCAAGACTTTTGCTTTTATCAAAATAAAAAAAAATTAATGTAGTCAACATTGAATAATATTCTTTTATTAGTAGCTTATAGTTCATCCACTTTGGGAAGAAGGGCTAGGAAAGTCCTATTCACACATTCATTAACTACTTTCATCCAAAATATTAAAACAATCCCTTTATTTTTTTTAAATATCATTTTAACATCAAACCAAAGCTACATGTGTTTTTACACTTGTTTATATAAAAAAAAGATTACTACATTTTGACATGAAAATATTTTTTAAGATAGATCTTTGTTTATTCTAGCATTTTGAATAGCAATGCCTACCAAATATATGTTTATCAGACAAATTGAAGGGGTGATTTTATCTGATATAAATTATACTTGATGTAAAATTAGTACTTATTAGGGACTTAATTGATAAAATTAAAATTTTTTGATTGGAAAACTTATCAAGTATTTCAAAATTGGACAAAATCTTGCTATTGCTACTAAAAAAAAATAGATGGAGCTTGGAGGGGTGCTGTTGATACACTTGGGGTAAAATCGATACACCTTAGGGACTCAATTGATACGCAATAATATTTGAAACTTGATTGGTAGTGGGATAATACACATTACTTTAGGGACTAAATAGAGATTTCTCTAAGAGAATAAGGGCGAAAACGTCATTTTGTAAACAGTACGTCGTTTTATACCTGAAGTACAACAGTGCAAAGAGAAAAAATAAAATAGAATTGGTGAGGATTTAGGGTTTAAGGATTTGATTAGAGAGAGTGAGGGAGGGGAGAGGAAGAGGATGAAGTCGGTGGTGGGAATGGTGGTATCGAACAAGATGCAGAAGTCGGTGGTGGTGGCGGTGGACAGGCTGTTCCACCACAAGCTCTACAATCGATACGTCAAGCGGACCTCCAAGTTCATGGCTCACGACGAAAACGACCTCTGCAACATCGGCGATCGAGTCAGTACTCTCTAACTCTCTTTCTTACTTTTCTTTGCTTAATATTTTGAATCATTGATTGATTATTCAATTAATAATTTTATTAAACGAAAAAAAATGTTTCTTGATAAATAAACTGAAAAGAAAAAAAAAACGAAACTTTGATAATTAATCAGTGGTGATTTCGGAATTTATGGAAATGTTTGGATTTTCAGGTTAGATTGGATCCGTCGAGGCCGTTAAGTAAACGGAAGCATTGGGTTGTTGCTGAAATTCTCAAGAAAGCAAGGATATATATGCCTCCATCAGCAGGGGATAGCGGTGCTTCGAATACTGCTGGGATGAAAGCGTCGGCTTCTTCGACCTCGTAAGTAAAGGTTTGTGTGCACAATTCAATCTGCATTCCATATTATGTTTCTGCAAAAAACCAAAAGTGAAGTTGACCGAGTGAAGGTTTCATGTTCTTGGATTAATTTGCATGTTTATCGTATTGTGAGAATGCCTTCATGTTTAAGACTTCGATCACAGGTTGCTTAGCTGGGGTTTAACACAATGTTATCCTGGTATTGTTGCGATTTTATTTTATTTTATTTTTGTGGTGGAGATACTTATCTGATCGATTCTTTCTTTATTTAAACCTTAATGGATTCAGGTATGGCTTTTGGGAAGAAAATTGTGAAGGCATGATCAATGTGATAACAAGTTTGTGTTGTAATTAGCATCTTGTCTTTATCCTTGTCTTGTTCTTTTGTTATTATTATTGTTTCTTTTCTTTTTCCTTTCTTTATAGTGATTTCAGAGTTTGCAAACATGGTAACGCTACAGAAGAGAATGATGTTGTGTCTTTGGTAGTATTGTGTTTTGGTAGAGACTAGTTTAGTATGGAGAAAACATGTGACGTCTACACTAGTGTTTAATGCTCTCTTAAATAACTTCCAAGTAGTGATGCTTGGAAATTTAGAAATACAGTGTGCCATGTAAACGTACTGGAGTGTTGTTTTGAATAGTTTTATGTTAGCATAGTGTGAGAATTCCAGCACAAAAAGGAAAATTGATATTAACCCAAATGGAGTTCTCCTGGTGTACAAGCCTGATGTTTCCATTATTCTCCATGGCAGGTGAAAGTTTGCTCAAGGCATCTAAAAGAGTAAGGTGTCTTGGATTGGGATTAGCAAACTACAACATTTTGCTTAGAATAAGGCTGATAGCTGAAATTAAAGTTTGTTGTTTGTGCTTGTTCAAATTTTGTATGTGTTTTAGAAAGATGAACCTTTGGTTACTGAAACATAACTAGAGGAGGGATTTATGTCATGTTTTGTGTTTTATTTCATCCAGACATATTTGATAAATCATATCTTCTATCATTAACAAAAATCCCATATTGGTGAGCTAGATCTTGTCTGTCTATTGAATGATAATCTTTTTACTCGGGAGAAAGTTGTCTGTGCCCTTTACTTAATAGCAAGGTTTAAGTTGTTTATTTAAGAATGTCCACGTGACGACTGCATTACATTCGTGTCTTGCCAATCTCTGTTCTTTGCAAATGGAAACTCTGGGTCTTTGGCAAGCTGACAGCATGACAGTATCTCTGATGCCACGTGAAGTTTGTAACATCGCGTGCCATTATCATGTTAACTCCACCTGCTCCGCTCCCTTGGACATGAGCTGCGTTGCTGCTCTTGTTCGCATCGAATTTGCATGGTCTGTAGTCACCTGCGTCATCTTAAAAGTTCACCTATGGAAAACTGAAGTATTAACTTGTATTGCCAGGATGAGGTGTGCGTGGAAATTGTACGTGATGTCATGTGGTAACAACTCGGAATTTTAGAACTGAAAGGAAAGGTTGTTTTAGCTTCGAGCTGAAAACATACGTACCTTTTCAAACCCAACTGCCAATGCCTTACGCCCTACAGGCTGGGATGAAACACAATCAGCCATCCCCTAGGCTGGCAATGTTACTGAGTTTGAAAATGTTTTTCAAAGTCTTTTTTAACTGAAAAAACATCAACTTATCCTTGTTTTGAGTGTTTGTAGATGGTTTTGAAACTAGGCATCAAGATTATGAAAAATCACCTAAAAATGCCTTAATTTCTATATTATCACATATAGACAGACAAACTCAAAGATAATATCAATGGCACTTCTTAGCTGTTATTAGGGTAGTGGGTGACTTCAAGAAACCAAGAAGAATATGGGGGTTGTAATGGTTTAACCCGTTCAAGACTTCAAATACAAAGCAGACTCTTCTACACAACTGACTAAAGATTAAGATTAACAAAATAGATACCCTGAAACAACTAGAAGAGAAGCATTTTGTAGGAGCTAGAAGGTAGAAGATGGTATTTAATATCTGATTTAATGGTGACCTAAACAAAATGTTAAAAGAATACCTAAACAACAGCCATTAAGGAAGAAAGATTTAGCAACATCTTCATCATCATCAATTTTCTTGGCTTCGGCTCTTCTTAATATTTCCTCATTATTCCCTTCCGATTCCATCCTGAAAACAGCTATAACATTTTTTTTTTTCCCAGCATTTTCTGCAATATTTGTGCCAACTTTTCTTCATCATCATTAATTTGATTTTGTTTTTAGGTGCTTCTCAAAAGTGTTTCTGCCTTGAAAAAACATTAAATTGATATTTTTTTTTTAGTTTTTTCTAATTGTTTTGATTTACTGATGTAAAAAAAAATTATAATGTATTTTCAAGCAAAAAACTACTTTAAAAAGCACTCCCATCATAATCTCAAACACCCCCTCAATTATTACAGGGTTAATAAAATATGTTTCCTGCGCAAATTAAAATAATGATGTTAATTAGATGATTTTATTGAAGATTCTAACCGATATCTTAGTACAATTTATTCATGATGTTACAGCAGTGCTTCTGGGAATGGCATTTGGTTTCTTGAAACACCATTTAGCTGGAATGATGCACCGAAAGCCAGTAGGCAATCTAGGACTAGGCGCCGGTGCCTCCAAGCGAGGTGATGGAGAAGATGGCAGCACATCAGCCCTTCTCCCTGTCTTCCAAATAGCTTTCACCACCATCTTTTTATCCAGATACCCCATCACTGTAATCTTGTTTGATATACCATCGATCTGCACGCATGTTACCCCTGTAAAGCGATCACTCATCGTTCAGCCATACCCTCAATTATAAGTTTGAATGACAGAGAATAGTTTATTAAGGGTTTGGTGCATTCGTTATTACCTTTGATCCTGCACAAGGCTTTGCGTACAGCTTTCTCACAGGCCTTGCAATGCAGATGCACCTTCAACTCGATAACCTGTTAGATACCATCATGCAATATGCTAATGGTATATATCAAAACAAAGGGTTTGTGAAGGCGAATCCAAATTGTAAAGAATGAGAAGAACGGCATACCTCCATGGCTGTATGTTGGCATGCAGATATATTAGGCAGGCAGCGGTAATCAACACAAGCTTGCTCTCTTGACTTCTATATATATATATATATATATATGTCTGCGTGTGTAAGGTACGTAACAACAATTGGTAAATTAGTAGGTTAATGTAAGAAGCAAATGGTGGATAACTCGTGAGTGAAATGATTGTTAGGTGGATCATTATGGGTGATGATTGCACAGTAACATGCGTGTGGCCATGCCATCCTTCCCTTAAAGTACACATTACTTGGATATAATATACAAGGCAGCACTCATATGATTACACTAGCGGAATGGAAATGGGTCCTTCCTGCCTAGAAATATGAAGACTACATTCTCGGAAGACGACTCCTACCAGCCAACTTGCAGCCATTTTCTCAGCTCATGGGAAGAAGCCTCTTCTAAGTAGCCCCAAGATAGTATTCTGAAAGACAGTCCAAATGACCCCCCTTGTGATCCAGTATCAAGCCCAGAGATTAGTCCTCCTCCCAATTCTCCACCTCAGATTTATACGAGAGACCATAGATTTGAGAAAGTATTTAAACTACCATTTGTGTTTTATCTTTGGTTAATTAATATAAATTATAGTTTTAATAGAATCTCAGATCAATTATCTTTGGTTAAGAAAAAAGTACAGAAAAAAATACAATTCAAAGTTCTTTTTAAATTTATTCTTCCAGACTACATCCACAAAAACTACTTCATTAACTTAACTGTCTCGTCCATGAACTAATACTAATTCATTCATTTTGAAGTTGCCTTCCACGAAGAAGAATAATTACACATGTTAACATGTAAACTCCACTTTTTCTCTAGTCTCTCCCTTTCCCTCTCTCTGCGAGGTAGCAAAGCAAAACATCTCCCCCGCGCATGGGTTCTCTGGATGATACAAATCTGCTGTTCACTTGCTTTCAAGCACGAAGAGCTTCTCCTCCTACTTAGCATTACCCATAACTTAACTCCATGTTTTATTATATTATTTCCTACCAGACCTATATATCGATTCTGTTCACAAACCCCCTTTCTTCACACCCCTTTCACTTCCCATGCTGGCCAGGCTCCAGTTATTTTTCCTCCTTTTTTTTTTTGCCTCTTGGTTTCTTGATCAAAGTTTCATCAGACTACTTCCCCTGGAAAGACAGCAGGAGTTGTTATCCACTGAAATTGTGAACCGAAATTGTGAACCGAGGGGTAGGAAATTCAGGTCCATATGCGGTTCTTTGAACTTCTCTGTCAGGGTTCTAAGAGGATTGCCAGATTTCCTGAACTCAGCTAACTTGAAATATGTCGAGCCGGGATATTCTTATCTCCTTAGCACTATGTTTTATGTCCTAACAGCACCAGTTCTCATAGCGATCCTCAGTGCTTAGATTGGAAAACTCTTCATCTGGCAAGATTTCTGCCTAAAACGTGACCCCATTGATGCACTTTTCATTGTGGGATTTTTGGGTTTAATCATATACATTTATCTTGATTTAACCCCACTGTCAACTTATTTGGTCGACTATTTCATGCACCAGATGAGCTCAAGGTAATCAATTTGTACTTCTACTCTTCCTAGATTGTTCTGTTAGGCATTTGACATTAAATATCATAATCTTATCAGCAAAACCTATGCGAATAGACTGACAGAAAGAACAACAGTAATTCCTTGTTATGTTGTGTACAGATTACAGAGGATGAACTCATTGAGTTGGCCAGTAAATCAGGAAAATATAATGATGCCGCAATCAAATTTCAGCACCGAGCTCTCAAGAATTCTGGCATTGGAGATGAGACCTTCATGCCCAGAATAGTTTTTCAACCTGGACACAAGATAACACTGAAGGATGGCCGTGAAGAGGTAGCAATGGTCATGTTTGGAGCTGTAGATGACCTTCTTGCAGCCACAAAAATAAGGCCTAAGGATATAAACATTCTTGTTGTCAACTTTGGGATCCTAAATACTACCCCATCATTCTCATCAATGGTAATAAATCACTACAAGCTTAGGCATGCTATTAATAGCTTTAATCTCGGTGGAATGGGATGTGCAGCTGGCATTATAGCTATTGATCTAGCTAAAGACCTTTTGAATGCATATACTCATTCCTATGCACTGGTAGTGAGCACATAAGTGGTGAGCTCTACGGGGTACAGTGGCAATGATATGGACATGCTCCTTCCTAGTTGTTTCTTCAGAATGGGAGCAGCAGCAATGCTCCTATCTAGTTGCAAGCTTGACCGATGGCGCTCAAAGTATGAAATGAAGCAGGTGCTCCCCTTTTATTTTTTCTGTTGTTTCGGATATTTGTTTCAACTGATCGCAATCTAAAGTCCCCATAATCATGTGTTGTCCTATTAGTTTTTTTGCTATTCATTGAATTTATAGAGCCATACTTGTCAAAGCAGAGCACTTATAATATTTACAACTTGTTCGAACTCACCAAGGCGTGGACAACAAAAGCTTCAAAAGCATGCATCTGAAGGAAGATGCAGAAGGAAGGCAAGGTCGGTCAGTTAGCAAGGACCTGGTTGAGATGGGAGGCCATGAACTCAAGGCCAACATTACCACTCTAGGCCCTTTAGTCCTCCCTGTATCTGAACAAATTCATTTCTTTACTAACTTGCTCTTCAAGAAAAAATCCAGGCCTTGCATTCGTGCAAACCCCCAAAGTCCAGTTATCAACAGCATAATCATGAGCCTTGTTCTCCACCATTTCCAGTGCCAAGTAATAGAAAAATAATAATATATCATTATTGATAATTTAAGTTATGAAATAGTTTTTTTTATGGATAATAACCATTATTTTTTTTACTTATCATCTCCAAATATATTTTTTCATAGAACTTGCTTGGCAATATAGTTGTGGGTACTTTTTAAATAATTTTTCATGATGAAATGCATGTGAATGATATTTTTTTTATTTTTTAAAAATTATTTTTAATATCAGCACATCAAAATGATCCAAAACATACAAAACATATTAAATTTTAACATAAAAAATTTTAAATTCAAAATGATCCAAAACATATTAAATTTTAACATAAAAAATTTTAAATTTTTTAAAAACACAATTTACACCGACGTTCCCAAACATGTTCTGCGTTCCCAAACATGTTCTTAATACAATGCTTATAACACTATGTTTTACATACTCCATAGCTTCTTTTTAATATTTGTAAAATATTTTTTGATGATTTTCATTTAACCAATATTTTTTTATAAGGTTAGAAATCTGTTTTTTTTTCCTTGTGATTTTCTCCATTAGATTTCTCTTTTTCTTTGTTCAGCATTCAAATAATATTTTTCTTATGTTAGTGAATAGTATATTCAAAAGAGGGCGTAATATTTTGATAAAAAAAATAACTTGACACGAGACATAACCCAAACCAGGTTCTAATACAACTGAGTCATCATATTAATTAATTAAGCAAGCATGTTTATCACAAATAAATACTTGAGACATCCGAATGCGAACATTTGGCTTCTAGATCACCAACACAAAAGAGGAAAAAATACAATCTTGTCAAATCCGAAATCGCTCTTGGCTAGCTAGCTTCCCTTACCAAAATTAATTAATGAGAATAGTTGAGGAAAACTGCTACCTCAAAAGAAGGTTAGGAGGAGGATCTTTCATGTTTTACACAATCATTAGGAAAAATAGTGCAATCAAACCACCAAAGGCCACCTTCTTGCCATACCCGAATGTCTGTCCCGCGCCACCATAGTATGGCTCTATCATTATCTCAAATCTGCAAGTTGAAGTTGATGGATCTGTCCTGGTTATTGTCGACAGGTTTGGAAACTTGCATGCATCTCCCAGTTGATTTTGTATCTGGAAGTAGCTGTTGAATGCATATGATATGTTCTCCCTAGCATCCAAATTTCCACATGATGTCCCATAACCGAGGCTAGTACAGTCTGCTAGTCCACACGCATAGCTTACACTTGGTGCCACTTGTGGGTCATCAAGCTTGGCCGACGGCTTCATCACACACCATTTTCTTTCCAGGTAGTGGACGTTTCTAGCTGGAATTAAAGCTCCTGTGTTTGTTGTGCCAAGGTTGAGACTGTATTTGGGTATTCCATCAAATGTAAATATCCCCCAATGCCGTTCGAAGTTTCCAGGATCAATACTTTTAGCATCTTCATCAATCAAACTAAACAAATAGGCATTAATACCGGCATTAGGCCTCATTGGGGTTCCTTTCCCACTTGCAATGTGTGACATGAAACCTTGGTTGAAACGCCGGGCATATTCTATGTTAGCATTTCTGTCTCCATCAGTTGGCCATCCGATCTCTCCAACAATGATAGGCAGATTCCCAAACCCATTCTTTTGTAGAGCATTCACAAGTGTATCATAGTTAGCATCAAACATGTTATAATAGGATGTGCCACCATCGTTTACAGGATTTGCATTGCCATCGAAGAAGGCATACTCAACCGGGAAGTTGGAATCAATATAGAGGCTTATGAAAGGATAGATATTCACAGTAAAGGGGGCACCGGCATCATTCAAGAATTTTACAATGGTAAGCATGAGATCATGGATATCAGCTCGGAAGTCACCACCAGAAGGAAGACCACTTGAGCTCTCATAGACATCAGCATTCAGAGGGACAGTGACCTTTATTAAATTGCCAAGCCCAGCTTTTATCAGAGCAGATTGGACATTCTGGAGAGCAGGGAAGGTTGTTCTGAGAAAGCTTCCATTGTACGTCTGCAAGAAAGGTTCATTTCCAACTGCAACATATCTGTACAAGAAAATTTTGATGAGTTAGACAAAAAGCATAAAATTACATTGTCAAGTCATGGATCCTAATGTCAAGTTTTCAAATGACTGGGTGAAATAGCAGAAGTCTATGGGAACCATTTTTCCTTTCTTATAAACCTGCAGAAGTCTAGACAATATTCGAAAATGTTCGAGTACACATTTCATGTCGAGGCATAGAAGAACCTACATGTCTGGGAGATGGCTATGATAAATTCCAGGACATGCAAGAGAAGCATGTGCGCCAGTCCAATCTATTAAAGTCCATCATCTCTGTAACATACATCTAGAAAGTAAAGGCATTTGATCTCTCTTTTTTCTTTTCTTTTTTTAGGGAGGGGGGAGGGGGGCCAGATTATATCAGCCAAAATACATAAAATCTGTCATCAATACATTAAAGATGATACTGATAGGCAATACTAAATGCACTAGCTTTTCAAGAGCTTTTTTTAGATAAGAATTACAGGACAATTTCACATTCAGGGTAATGTAAAAAGAGTAGAGAGCACGAGTGATTGTATTGAAGGAATCTATCCACATCTGATTGCATGAACAGTGAAAGAATGACATGGTCTGTATTTTGGATGTTTGATTATGAGATTTCTACAAGAAAAAAAGGGATCAACAAAGAAAATAGAGCCATCAATATCTATTCTAGCTGAGCATAGAAACAACAGGGACCTCAAAGCTCAGTTCTACCAATGGGATCCCAAGCCATTAATATTTCTAGAGGTAGTTGTTAAGAGATGTTGGCTCAGGCTTGTAGGTTGATTCCTCTCTTGTATTTGTTGGATTTTTGCAGGCAAGGTTACCTGACTTCGCTTTGCACACAGTTTGCTGCCTTTTTCAAGCTTTTATAGTTTGGTTCCTATTTGGATGCTACATTCTATGATCTAAAATGGATGAAGGGAAACCAAAATCTTTTAACAGAAATCACAGAAATTTATGAAAACTTAAGACTTCGTGGCAATCTAAATGCAGATTGCACCTAAACTCTGAATGTTGGAGCACACAGAAGTCAGAAAGTCCATGATGTTTCACTCAATCAACTCTATGTTTATCATACCCATCATAAATTCTTCCAGTTCATTCCTTTTACATGAATCAAAGCATTGACAAAAAGATGTCATATTCCACTCTTTCTAAACCAAACACCACCATCCGATGGGATCACTTGAGAAATGCAATAAATCATGACTAACAACGAGGCTTAAGTTTCACTAGAATAAAGGACCTGAGACCCTCCCAATACCAAAAAGGCTTAAATTTGGAACCTTGAATTTAGTCAATCCAAATTCTAATTGGAACCTTGTGCAGTAAATGATCATGTTTGGTTCGTCTGCAATCAATCTACTGGGACCACAGCAAAATGCACAGATATAATCTATCAACAATTACAAAAAGGCTTTCGATGTTTCAAGTTCTAATTGAATTGTTTTGCAGAATATGACCTTGCTTGGTCAGTCTGCAATAAATCAAGGGGGACACAGCATAACGTACAGATAAAATCTGTCGCCAATCACAAAGGGGCTTTAGACATCATTGCAGATAAATTTGAATGAGGCACAGAGAAAGGGCTCTCAAAATGAAGAAGGCAAGACATAACATCCCAGCATCTAACTTACTACATGAAACCTTGAAATTTCACCACATGGGAATTGGTAGTTACCGATCATAAGACCAAGCAACATCCTTACCCCCCCAGCAATATTTCTCTCAACAAACTCAAACTAAAAGATAAAGTGTCACATAATGGCTAGAAACAGTTCAAAGGAAGAACAACGAACAATTAATTTCAGCCAATAATCTCAATTTCTTGTCAACCAAATTCAGGAAACAAAATATGCATAAACATAAAAGCATAAGCAAATTTGACCTGATGTTGACATTATTGTTGGTGACATGTGCGGAGACATTTTTGGAAACCCATCTCTCAGCAGCCTTCATGCTACCAGCGAGAGAAGCAAGCAAATCATTTGGAATACCCACCATGACCTCAATCCCAGTCTTACCTAGAACTTTTAGAGTATCATAATCTGCATCAAAAAGTTTAACTTTTTGGATCCCATTTTCCCTAAGTAGCCTCACCACAGTTTCTGGGGGCAAAGGGTGGGATGCTTGTGTTCCCCAGTTGGCACCTATGGTCATCGCACCACTCACCATAGAAAGCAAGGAAACCAATCCAATAGCCAAATGATACAAACCCATATTTTCTTTTCTTCAAATAAATGAGCTAAGCTTCTTTCTAGACAGTAAAAAATCAACTCTTAGCAACCCTTTCTGGCCCTTGAATCAGGACTGGAGCAGACAGTGATGACAATACAAGATGTGCTAAAGAATTAGTCTCAAGTTGAAGGACAAATTTTACTGGCAAGCACTAAAAGGGAGTTAATCTTTCGGTGGCTAACCAGTAACAGAAACCCCGGATGCAAAAGTAGCTAGTAGAGTAGGAGGCAGATTAAATCTAGTTATGAAGATAAGTGTATCCTTCTATATAAAAATATATATATAGTTGATCTTAATTAGAAGTAAAAGTAGTGAGTATGGCAATAAAGCAACAGGCTTTAAAGTAGAATTTTCACATCTGAAAGCAGAAATATTGGAAGCAAGAGTACGTCTTCCATAAATTATTACAGAAGCTAAAATTTAAAGAGAGTAAGCTAAAGGGAAGAGAATGAGATTAAGCTAAACAGGGAAAGATAGATGTGGAAACACATAGGCAGTGAGACAGAGAGAGTAGCAATTTAGCTTAAGACAAGACCGGAACTCCCAGAAAAGATTCTCGAGAATAAGCAAGGTTGAACAGGTGATTAACTATACATAAAGAAAAGGTAGCAAGTATTCCAAAAATGGGCCTGTGTAAGCGGGTAATTACTTGATTAACTAGAGTAACTTACATTAGTGGTAATTTGGAACCAGATTCAAAAATAAGAGCACACAGACAGCAAAAACAAAGCAGGAACAGAAAAGGGGGGTTTATTAAAGAGTGAGCCAGGTGGGATAAGGGTTTATTGAAGAAGTTAAGGATCCTGTTGCTGTTGAGGTAGTACTACTGTTTCTAGAGAATAGCTAGCTAAGCCATAACTTAAAAAGAGTTGTAGTACTCGAGAAAGAATCTGTTCATCTATGATCTATCAAAAAGGAGGAACGGACCATCCCGCACCACAACACCACGCACTCACTGACTTGGAACTTGGCCCACACCCATCCAAAGGTTGAGAGAGATGGGGACAGAGAGGTCCCTAGAGACCAGACCCGACCCCAGATAGGCAGAGATAAGCATTAGCTGTTTTTTGATAAATATTTTTATATATTTTTAGAGCATTTTAAATGAATTTTTGAAAACATTATTTTTTATTATATATTTAAATAAAAAATATTTTTTAAATATTCACTGCAACAATACCAAAGATGTTATGAACTGTGAAAATAAAAGGTATTTTCAAATAAATTTAGTCCTTTTAGTTTACTGAAACTGATGAGTTAGTCCATGTAGCGTTAAAGAATTCTACACTAGTCCTCGACATGCTTAGCAATGTTGAGCTGTAAAGCCCCAGCAAATCTAAAGTCTAGGCGTGTCATCAAGAATAAATAAGCTAGATACATATTTTAATCAAACTACTAATTTCTTACCTTCGATTAAAGCTATGTTTTCCCG